>NW_027427070.1:0-3251 GCF_003597395.2 Chelonoidis abingdonii
GGGAGAGCTCTCTCCCAGCACTGCGGCTCTGACTACACTCACACTTCAAAGCGCTGCCGGGGCAGCGCTTTGAAATTTCTAATGTAGCCATACCCTTAGAGGGAGATCTTCTCCCTCAAGTAGGTATTCAGTGCTTGCCCACGCATCTCTGCTTAACCTCGTAGTCCAGTGCAAATATGCACTCACTAATGGTGTATAGTAGTTGTGTGCAAGTATGTTAATAGAGACTGTAACGGTCCAATGTGGGGGCTCGGCCCTCTCAGGCACAGTTGGGAGCCAGTCTGCCTCGCTACTTGAGTTTGGGTGAGCTGTCGACCTAGCCGGGTGAGGCAGGAAAACAGTCAGGCGCTCAGGCCCTCAGGCAGGGGCTGAGCAAACAACAGCATATAAACCCAGGCCCTTGGGCAGGGCGGGGCAGCAAGCAGTTCAAGGCTCAGACCCTCAGGCAGGGGCTGAGCAAACAAACAGTTCAAAGTCTAGAAGAAAGGCCTCCTCAGGCCAGCGAGAGGGGGAGTCTGCCACCCCTGGAAGGGTGGCGGGGGGGACACAGGCCCTCCCACTCCACTGCGTCCCAGGCCAGGGCCCTAACAGCAGCAGGCAGTCTGCTGCTGTGTCAGTGAGGATCCTGGCCACAACACACTGACATTGGTTCGGGGTCTCCTGGAGCCAGACTAGGGTCAGCTACCCCCAGGCCACTTCCAATCTCTCCCCCCGTTGGTACCTGTGGAACACCTGCATCTTCCACGATGTCCCACACTATGGGTTCCTCAGGATACTGAGCGCTGGGTAAGCGGGGCTGGTCCTCGGGATACTGGACATGGGGTGGTTCAGGCGGCTCCTCAGGGTACCGGGCGAGGGGAAGGCCCAGCCGGTCCTCCTCCAGGTAGCGAGCCCAGCGCTGGCTCGGCCGGGCCTCCTCCAGGTAGTGAGCCCAGCGCCGGCTCGGCCAGTCCTCCTCTGGGTAGTGAGCACAAGGCAAGCTCAACCCAGTGGGAGCTAAGGCACCAGTGTCTGTCCTCTCCAGCGGCCAGCAGTCAACTAAGCGCTGGGGCCGGGCCTTTATACTTCCTGTCCCGCCTCTTGACTTCCAGGGGACGGGAACAGGCGGCGGTGGCTCCGGCCACATCGGCATCCATTCTGGCTCGGCCCTCTCAGGCGCGGCTGGGAGCCAGTCCGCCTTGCTACAGAGACCAAGAATCCAAATGGGGACAGCAGATATATATTCAAGTTTTTGATTTTTATTCTTGCTCAGTTAAGTTATCAAGTTAATAGTACTTCTGTGAGATCTACTAACAGGGGCAGCTCTAGACATTTCACCGCCCCAAGGAGGGCGGTGTGCCGCGGGGGCGCTCTGCCAGTCGCCGGAAGGGCGGCAGGCGGCTCCGGTGGACCTCCCGCAGGCATGTCTGCGGGAGGTCCATCGGAGCCGCCTGCCACCCTCCCAGCGACTGGCAAAGCGCCCCCTGTGGCATGCCGCCCCAAACATGCACTTGGTGTGCTGGGGTCTGGAGCCGCCACTGTCTACTAATAAGCAATATATAAGAACTAGCTAACATTATTTTGCAATGTTGATGTTGTCGTGTTGGTCCCAGGATATTAGAGAGACAAAGTCAGTTAGGTATTATCTTGTATTGGTCCACCTTCTATATTGATTAAATTAGTCTAGGTGACTGATCCAATTTATTGGTTTACACTCACTCCTCTGTCATTAAGAGACAGTCACCCACTTGGGACGGCTATGTTTGGAAGGCCAGGATGGCAAAAGGCGATAAAACAGAGAAGCTGCCCGAGCATCCCTTGTAGGAAGTATGGCTCCCCTAAGCACCGATGCTCACGTACTTCCTTGAGCAACCCTGTCCCAGGCTGGATTGGAGGCAGGAAAGTGATGATGTTGGGGGCCAGGGGAAAGCTGGGTTCACCAGGTGTAGCTATAAACCCTACTACGCAGGCACACTCCGGCCACCCCAAGGGAGGGGGAACGCTGACACATACGTCCCGGCACCCGCCCACTCTTACCCCTGCTCCAGCTCTCCCAGGAGTCTGGGACCTCAGCCTCCACTCGCCTATCAATCACGCAGCACCCCTACCCCCGCAGCTGGGCCTGGTACCTGGTGTACCGGGGATTTCTCCGGCAGCCGGGAGCAGAGATCTGTGCAGACCTGGAACTTCTGCTGCCTGAAGTAGCTCCAGGCCTGGAGCAGCGGCTCCATCTCCAGCCCCATCCTGCCATGTGGGGTGGACCTGGACCTGTCCCACACCCACCGGCTTCCTCCCCTGAGAGCTGGCATCCCTCTGCCAAGCAATGCCCAAGCCAAGGCCTAGCGGGAGCAGAGGTGGCTGTTAAAGTTAGAATCAGGACTCACAATTTGTCAGACCACTCTGTTTTATTAGCGCAGCGCTCCGCCAATAACACCCAGATAATGTGAGTGGCTATGCAAGACCCAGACAGTCTTATTTATACAGATAAAAGACCGGGAATTAGACAACGGGACAAAGAAAGCCATCCAAACAGGTGGCCCTCCAAAACTGTCCAGGCATAAAATCAGTGGCTGGCACCACCAAAAGGAGGGACCTGTGCTCTTCGAATCTGAAAAAGATGTATTGTGTATAGATACCCTGGACAATTAACAATGATCAAGTAGTAGATCGCGGCATAGCCACTTTAGTAACAAATCACAAGATACTTACCCCACTGAAGGATCCAATTTCTTATGGCAAAGTGGCTAAGTAACTCTTCGTTCATTTCCTCCTGGCATCAGGAACATTGTCTTAAGGCAAGCCCTAACTATCTGTTTGACAAACATAGTGACTTTTCGTAGCTTACAGTTATATCTCCATGTTGATAAAACTCCCAGAATTGTGTCACACAAGGTGATGCCCAAAACAGAGTGCTTAATATGATGCATTTTGAATATCACGATGAACAAAGAAGATAAACAAAGAACGGTTCACATTTGTGGAACCCAGCAATTGATTAGAAGCCAATGGCATGCACGCCAGGACCAACCCAAGGCGGATTGTGAAGAAAACTGAATTATGATGTGAAAATAGAAAGGATTAAAGAAATGCTGTCCCTGTCGCTTTAAGCAAAACTGTTGGATCTGCAAATCCAGGTTCAGGAATACAGCCATTAAACATAGAACAATTGCAACCGTTTAAGGGCAATTGGTGAAGTATTAGCCTTATAAGATCGATAAGAGTTAGTAAGGAAGTAGGATTGCATGCTTGCCCAGGTGAATTTACTGTTGCTT
>NW_027427071.1:0-1441 GCF_003597395.2 Chelonoidis abingdonii
GTTTCCCCATCCGGTTCCCTTAGTTTAGCCCTATGACCTCACTCCTGATCCTGTTTTTTTCATTCGTTGTCCCCCGGAATCACTTGGTGTTCTAGCCCTGTGGATCCTCCCCTTAGACTGGGGGGAGGTCCTTTAGAAGTGGACGGGCTTCGCCCGCCCACCCCTGGGATGCCAATAGGCTAACGTACCTGTGACTCAATACTTTACTGTAGCCCATCTGGCCTTGCCCCATCACAAAGGCTATATATTGGGAAACAATGTGAGCTTGTGGTTTTAGTCTTTTCATCCAGCAGCACATGCCACACATTACAATGAACATTAAACTTATCAGAATAAAGAAAACAAGAATTGAATGTAACATAATTGTTAAAGTTGAAGACCAAAAGGGGGACCATCCCTTTAAAATATCATACCAATGGTGCGTCATGATTTGTTCTGCTTGTGCAGATATTCTTAATATTTCAGATCCCTGATGTAAAATAGCCAAACTGCGTGTTTGAACCTGGGTCCGTGTGGTTTCAGTCAATTGGCTGATTTGTTTATTTTCCTGTATTTAGTTTGTACAGATTTGTCCAACTGACCCCCAAAGCGAAGTTCAAGTCTAGAATATTACTGGTATCCAGTGTGTCAGTTCTTTTATCCTCATGAGTTGGGAAGTACTAGGTTAGGGTGGGAGTTTTTAGCAGAGTTCTATTACACATACACTGTGTTACTGGCAGTTCTGAGATGTATTTGTCTTGCCAGACAAGCTTCTCTAATCCAATGGCACAGACACAACTTTTCCTATCAAAATACACTTTTGTGGTCCTGTTATCTAGTTCATCCCAATAACAAGTTGCCAACCTTTTATGTTGTAAGGAGCAGGGCTCTTCTAATTTTGGTAAGGTAGGACATAGCCATCGTTGTGCAGTCCACATGGAACACAAGCGATGGTCTATGATTTCCCCTTCTTCGTTTAAATATGTCCCCACCAATCGAGGAGCCCAAGGATGTCTGCTCTGGAGGACTGGGAGGGCTATGAAGGACCACAGAGTAACTTTACATTTGTGGGGTTGGACCCGTATTACTTGTATAGTGATGTGCCCCATGAGGGTCAGTGTGTGTCCATTCGATTCCAGGGCCTTGTATCATCCAGAAACATAAGGGAGGAAAAGGTTATTGTTATGTTTTGTCAGCAGAGGAGTTAAGACTGTTATATCTTTAGCTCGTACCCAGTGCCTTTTCTGTTAGCATAATAGCTAATATTTGTTGTTCACAACACCACAAAGCTAACGCTGTTTTGTTCGTTATGTCCCTCATGGTGGCGTATTGAGCTCAGAATGCCTGGTTAACATTTTTCCAAGTCTGCCCTTGCAAGTTCACTGTGTCTGCCCCAGTTTGTACCAATTCAGCGATCTGGTGCTCTTGCCCTTGTACAATAGTATGATGCAGTGTTTCTACC
>NW_027427072.1:0-1638 GCF_003597395.2 Chelonoidis abingdonii
GCGTGATGAGTGCTGACATCAGTACTACCCACTGGTTGGTACAGGAGTCGGTAGGCCTCCCTATACGAAGTAAATTTGCTTTCTTCAAACCCCTTGCTCCAGCAGAAAACAGTGGTTAAATGAATATCGTCAGCCTACAGTGCATACAGTGAGCTCTAATACCACAGTGATGGACAATCATATAAGAATCTAAATATATAGTTCCAAGAACAGGAAATGAAGCAGCTGCTGGGCAGAAATTAAACATCTGAAACACACAGATTATTTCAGATTTAAAAAATACGATCTGAGTATATAAAACTATTCAGATGATGGGCAATATTAAGTTTGTTGTTTAGAAGCTGCATTCATTTAAGGATTTCTCCCAGGCAAATTAGTTCTATATAGCCTAGCAAGGAAGCATGTTGTTAAGAAGCACTGCAAACAATTTAAGAGAAACACCAGAGCAAGAAAATCATGCTTTCACATGGGGAGATACCAAGTGAGGTTGGAAGGCAGGTGACAACCTTAGATGCACCACAGTGCATCCACTTACTGATCACCCATCACACTTAACTTCATAGCACTCAGGGTCCCATAGGAGAGCTCAAAATTTAAGTTAGAGTCACGAGTCAGAGTCATGTTTTGAGCTTTTTAAAAAACAAAACAAAACAAAAAGACCTGAACCCCTCTCCTTACCTCCCTAGATAATGAATTTTTTTTTTTAATTGCAAAGCCATGTTCAGTCTGTCATAAATCTGTTCATGTGAGAGCCTAAAGAGGTCCAAAACATGAGACAGGGCAGAAGGCACAGTGACCCCACTCATTACTCACTGTGATCACTGGGCTGAAACTCCCTAAAATCAGTTCCCTAAGGAAGAAATCTAGCCTCCACATCAGAGCATCTCAACTATGATTCTGATCAGAAGGCCAGCTCTCAACCCATCCCTTAGTTACCTTACCCCCACCCTGTGCTTGGACTAGACGTGGTACCAACCAAAAACCTTAAGGGACTCTTCCATATGCATCACAATGTAATAGGTCTTAAATGAATAGCTTCGTTTCACATGGGCTCACTCACTCTTCCTCTGCCAGGAACTTCCCTGGCTCAGTAATGAAGTCTATATTAAGTGATCTCTGACAGACACTTTAGACAACATAATAAAATATTTAAGGAACAGCCAATTTGCCATGGGAAAAAACTCCTTGCAGACCCAAAAGCCGATAATGAACAAAACGCTGATCTTGTCAGCAAAGACCATCGAAACATGGCACTAATTACTTATTCAGCCAGAAGAAACAGGCCATTTGCCCATAATTTAAGTCTATCCTGACTATTAATGTACCACGAGACTGCCATGGAGTAGGGTAGGAGTTATCACAAGAGAAAGACTTCCCCACTACCACAATGTGGGCTGGAAGTGATACAGTTTTCCATTTAACAGTCTTTTATCCGAAAGGAAGCATACAAGCCCGGTGGGCAGACTGAGGAGGAGCTAGGATCATAAAAACCACACACCTCCTCCTGGTGTACTCTACCTAGGCAATGGCTGGCCCAAACAGGCAATTTGAAACCCACACCAATCATGTCAGGACCTGACAAAGCAGGAAAGTAGAACCTTCTCCAAGGAAGGCATCCTCTGATTTTTTTTTTTTTTT
>NW_027427073.1:0-1299 GCF_003597395.2 Chelonoidis abingdonii
AGCCCACGAAAGCTTATGCTCAAATAAATGTGTTAGTCTCTAAGGTGCCACAAGTACTCCTCATTCTTTTTTATGTGTGGGAGGGTGGCATAAAAGCATGGAGATTGAGTGGTAGAAGCAGACAAAAAAGCACTGAAACTAGTGCCACTGGTGTGGCAGGAGATTGATTTAATAAGAGACTGGATATGCAGAGAGGGGTGTAAGGCCAGGACTAGTAGTTTAAACGTGAGATAATTGTTCAGAAAAAAAGTTTTGCAGGAGCAAAAGTTTAAACCTGAGACGTGACTATGGGTCACTCCCTTCTTTTTAACCGTCAATAAATTGGATGCAACCTATAGAAATGGTTGCTGCAAAGAATAATTGAGTAATTGGGGGAAGAGGCCACCTCAAAAAGTAGACTAAATTCCCAGCATTATATCCTTGTAGCAATGCTGCATGTTCCATTGAGACCCTCAGGTTCTATATTGTTGATCAGGCTCACACATAACATGATGAATCCAGTTACATATTCAGGACAGACTAAATCTGCTGTCAGTTAGAATAGTCTCTTGTGACTCAACACACCAAGGTCATCACCAACAGGCACATTAATGACCTCTGTCTGTGCATCAGTTCTTTCATCTTCACACAGCAGCAAGTCTCTGACTTAGATCTTACAACTTGAGCCTTTGGAAATATTGTTCACTCACTGAATATAAGAACAGCCATGCCAGAGAAGTCTTGTAGCTTGTCTCCAGGACTGACCAATGACAACTGCTTCAGAGGAAGGCATAATGGTCATTATGAAAAGCTATACCCGTGGTACTCATACAGAACAGTGAGGAGCGAGGTATAAGAGCTGAAGGAGAATAGACAAAGTGAAGGCCTGGGGGAAAGCTTTCCTCCAAACAGTTAGTGACCCCCCAAAGACCTGAGTGTCTGAGGTGCTGAGCATCTCCTGCAAGGAACTCCTGCTTCCGTCAATTGGAGATGATGCTCATCACGTTGCAGATTTGGGCCGTTAAGTTACTCTCCTTCTAGAATTCCCAAATCCCACATGCCTTCCTGTGACAGACAACAATTGGCAACCAGTTATTACAAATGTGTGCTGATATCTGGCAGGACTACCTGTAGTTGAAAGAATGTATGTTAAAAGCAGTCCAAAATACCAGAGGACATGAAGCTAAATTGGCCCGATCCTGCTAATGCAGCATTTGATTGCCTATGTTCTCATAGAGTACACAAACTGCATGGATATACTGTAAAAAACCACTGAGGATGGTAGTAAATCCAGAGTTATCTAAAATAGAGCAGAACAAT
>NW_027427074.1:0-1095 GCF_003597395.2 Chelonoidis abingdonii
CTAGTAAAAATCCAGACAAACTTGACTGAAGAGAAAAAAAGAGTTATTATACATTTACACAAAAGTAAATAAGATCATTATCTATCTATCTATCTATCTATCTATCTATCTATCTAGTGTTTATATACTTTTACCCATCACCATACTACATGAACACCTTGCACATAGTATCAGTAGCCATAACAAAAGTCCTTAGTGGGGTCTTTGGCGCTTCTTCCTTTGAATGATAAAAAGTCTTATTGAGGTATCAATGCATATGTTGTTTGTTTCTCTGTTTTTTAATTTATTTTTGTTTAGCTGGTTGTTTGCTGATTTGATTTGTTTCTGTGTTACAGGTGGTTTTGGAGGTGGAATGGCTCAGGGATACAGTGAGTGTTTGGTTTGACAGGAGTGCCCATATATCATCTTTTTGATCGTTTTTTTCTGAGCGCACTGAAGCTTTGCTCCCCATAATGATAAGAGATGCATAAGATGTTTCTGTATGGCTGAATTCCTGCTTAAATGTTTATGTTTATATTGTTGGCATATTATTGTATTATTAATGATGTGTTGGAGAACAAAGAACCTCAGGGTGGCATGTTTTTTAACATAAATTATTATTTAAAAGCTATGTCATTGGTGCAGTGGTGTAAAGGCTGTTCTGAAGAAAACCTTTTTCCAGTGTCTCTTAAAGAAAATCTGACTCAGGATAACGAGGCCAAAATTGGATCCCATTCAAGTTACTGGTGTCCAGTCATCACTTCTAAGAGATCAGGATTTGGCCAATGGCTAGTACACACAAGGATCCAGATTTGGCTGACAGCACCCTGGAAAAAGTGAGGGTGACAGAGATGTAAGGGTCACATTTTCCAACTCAGCTAGACCAGCACCAGTGCAGAGTAGATCCACTGACATTACCACTATAATACTGATGATGTTCTGGCCCAAAGTCTCTGGGCTACACTCAATGGTAATATAAACACTGGTGTAAGTAACTTGTCAGGGGTCATTTTGTTCTAACCTTGGTTTAAGTGGAAAAGTGCCATCACATGCACTGATTTGGTGTTCCATATGCCATCCAGTATATATGTGATAGCATGTGATTAGATAGACAGA
>NW_027427075.1:0-1657 GCF_003597395.2 Chelonoidis abingdonii
GTTTTAAGATCCAAGAGATCTGGATCTGTGTTCATCAGGGAATTGGTGAAGCCTCTCAAGGCTGCCCAGGGAGGGGAAGATTTTGTGGGGCACAAGAAGTGATCCAGACACTGAAATTTCTGGATGGTAGCAGAGTTACCAGATCTAAGCTAGTAATTAAGCTTAGAAGTGTCCATGCAGGTCCCCACATTTGTACCCTAAAGTTCAGAGTGGGGAAGGAACCTTGACAAGGTGACACGATCACATATCACCGTAAGATTTCATTACTCACTTACCAGCACACAGATACACAGGAAGACTTACAGGTAAAACAGAGCTGTCTACAGTCAATTGTCCTGATTAATGGGAGTCATCAAGATTCCAAACCATGCTTTGTATAATTATAATAGGCCCTCAGAGTTATATTTCATATTTTTAGTTTCAGATACAAGAGTGGTACATTTATACAAATAGGATTATCACACACAGTAGATTATAAGCTTTGTAATGATACCTTACAAGAGACCTTTTGCATGAAGCATATTCCAGTTACATTAGCATATTTTCATAAAATCATAGAGTGCAACGTCACAATGTTGATTTCTATTACAACACAGAATACAAAGTGTTAACTGTGCTCACTTGGTATTATTTTTGTTACAAATATTTGCATTGTAAAAATCATAAAAGAAATAGTATTTTTCAATTCACCTCGTACAAGTATCATAGTGCAATCTCTTTATCATGAAAGCGCAACTTAAAAATGTAGATTTTTTGGAGGAGTTTTTTGTTACATAACAAAAGCAAAAGCAAACAATGTAAAACTTTAGAATCTACAAGTCCACTCAGTCCTACTTCTTGTGCAGCCAATGGGTAAGAGAAACAAGTTTGTTTACATTTATGGTAATAATAATGGAGACAATGCTGCAGCTTCTTATTTACAACGTCACCTGAAACGGAGAACAGATGTTTGCATGGCACTTTTGTAGCCGGCATTGCAAGGTGTTTATGTGCCAGACATGCTAAACATTCATATGCCCCTTCATGCTTTGCCCACCATTCCAGAGGACATGCTTCCATGCTGATGATGCTCATTAAAAAAAAATATGTTAAGTAAATTTATGACTCAACTGCTTGGGGGAGAATTGTATGTCTCCTGCTCTATGTTTTACCCGCATTCTGCCATATATTTCATGTTATAGTAGTCTCAGATGATGACCCAGCTCATGCTGTTCATTTTAAGTATACTTTCACTGCAGATTACCAAAATTAGTAGAAGGTACTAATGTGAGATATCTAAAGATAGCTACAGCACTCAACCCAAGATTTAAGAATCTGAAGTGCCTTCCAAATTCTGAGAGGGATGGAGTGTGGATCATGCTTTCCAAAGTCTTAAAAGAGCAATACTCCGATGCCAGAACTACAGAACCCAAAAAAGAAAATCAACCTTCTGCTGGTGACATCTGCTCAAATGATTAAAAGGAACATGCTTCTGTACTGCTTTGGATTGTTATTGAGCAGAACCCATCATCAGCATGAATGCATGTCCTCTGGAATGGTGGTTGAAGCATGAAGGGACATACGTATGAATCTTTAGCGCATCAGGCACATAAATATCTTGCAATGCCGGCTACAAAAGTGCCATGTGAATGCCTGTTCTCACTTTCAGGTGACATTG
>NW_027427076.1:0-1126 GCF_003597395.2 Chelonoidis abingdonii
TGCACCCAGGGACATATGGTTCTTTTGGGCTTTGTCCCACAACATGAACTATCATGCAATTTTACTTAACATTTAAAACAACATCTTGTATCAAACAATTTAAAGTTAACATAGTCCTTACTCCACACTTGCCTTAAACTATCTGGGGCTGGGACTTTGTCTTAATATGTTTTTGTATAGTGCTTCATACATGGTTTCCTGACTCTGACTGGATCTTCTGGACACTACCAAAACACATATAAATGCTAATAATGATTTGATTAACACTTGACTAGAAAATACTATAGCTTAAAAGTTCCTGTTGTGATATATTGGAGCTGTGTCTATGGAGAAAATCATTTTACATGCTGGCTTTTAGCATTTCTGATGAATATAGACAAGCAAAGACTTCTGTATAAAAAGGAAACCATTTGCTCCTTTTTTTCCTTTCTGCAATGAATACGCAGCAAATTAAGTTGATAAACACAAAAGAATGTGCTCCTACCTCTTTAAACTAGGAGAACCCGAACAGGTCCCTTCTTCCTTCTAGTTTACACATATTTGGTTACTGCTGTTTTTCAACTATATTTTTGATCATAATTTGATAAATAATGGAAAAATTCAAAGGATGATAGGAAAATTTTTATAGGAAAAATCAACTGAATCTAAATATTTCAAATTTCTAATACTGCTGCTTTAGAGGAATTTCACAAAAGGAGATTTTTAACAATGCAGCTAATACCATCGGGCTTGCTTCCACTCCCATTGAATCCCCATTGACTTCAATGGGAGCAGGTTTGGACATATTATCTGTTCTGCAGTAGGTTAGTGAAATCAAGTCTCAAAGATTCAAGCATCTCTGATATTATTACCCACTCCTTGCAAATGAGTCAAATGACTAACTATAGGCAAAATTAAGGTCAGGTATGTGCTACTGCTATTTGACTTTAAAGTCCAACTAATATCACTTAAGGGCTTGTCTACACTTAAAATGTCAATGTACAAACAGACAGTCTCTACGCAAAAGAATAAATGGACACAAATCTGACATCAGGAATCATAACATTCAAAAACGAGTGGGAGAACACTTCAACCTCTCTAACCACTCAGTGACAGACTTGAAGGTGGCAATTTTGCAACAAAAAAA
>NW_027427077.1:0-1352 GCF_003597395.2 Chelonoidis abingdonii
CCCCCTACCCCAGCCCAGAGCCCCTTCCTACACCCTGAACTTCTCATCCCCGGCCCCAGCCCAGAGCCCTCACCGTCTCCCACACCCCAACCCCCTGCCTCAACCTGCAACCCCCTCCCACACTCTGAATCCCTCAGCTCCACCCACTAGTCTGGAGCTCCGTCCTGCACCCCAAACTCCTCATCCGTGGCCCCAGCCCTCTCGCACCCGAAGTACTTGCCCTAGCCCAGTGAATATGAGTGAGGGTGGGGGAAAGCGAGCCACTGAGGGAGGGGGAATGTAGTGACTGGGACAAGGCCTCAGGGAAGGGGCAGGGCTAGGGTGTTCTATTTTGTGTGATAAGAAAGTTGGCAACACTAAATTCAATCAATGACCATCCTTCCTCTACCACTAATTTGCTTACACCTCTTCTGTTCTTTGTAATGACTCAGTGGCATGAGCAAGACCGGACATGTGTCAGGAGTTTTCATTGGAAGATTACCTTGCCCAGGTGTTCCCTGGCTGCCTGCTAGCCTTGGTAATCAGTGCCTGAAAGATTTCCTGTGGTTCTGCTTCGTTGGCTCCACTGTGCACTAAGGCAGCCTTGCCAGGGAAACTGAGACTGGAACATAGGGGAAACTCTTGAAGTGCAGACATCAGGACTCAGTGTCTAGACCAGGGGTCAGCAACTTTTCAGAAGTGGTGTGCCGAGTCTTCATTTATTCACTTTAATTTAAGGTTTCGTGTGCCAGTAATACATTTTAACATTTTTTAGAAGGTCTCTCTCTATAAGTCTATATATTATATAACTAAACTGTTGTTGTATGTAAAGTAAAGCTTCATTTAAAAATAAATTAAAATGCTGATCGTATGCCTCTGGCCCACTCAGCCCACTAGCGGCCTGGGGTTCCATTCACCTAGGCCTGAGCAGGGCCTGCAGCCAGGACCCCATCTGGCAAGGGGCCGACAGCCAGAACCCCAGACCGGCAGCAGTCTGAGTGGGACCATGGCTGGGACCCCAGACTGGCAGTGGGCTGAGCGGTTCAGCCCACTACCACTCAGCCCACTGCCAGTCTGGGATTCCGTCCACTGGCTCCTGCCAGCCAGGGTCCTGGCTGCTGGCCCTGCTCAGCCTGCTGCCAGTCTGGGGTCCCAGCCCTGCCCACATAGAGTGGGTACCTACCTTCTCCCTGGTTTTAGCCCAGTCTCTTCCTCTCTCTCTGCACTGAGCTGAGGGTAGGGGTGCACTGAGCACAGGGTTGCGGGTGAAGGAACAGGCTGGGAGTTGGGGTGTAGGGTCTGGCCAGGAGCTAGAATGAGGGAGGGGGCTCAGGGTTGGGGCAGGAGGTTTGGGTGTGGGGGCACTTACCTGG
>NW_027427078.1:0-1299 GCF_003597395.2 Chelonoidis abingdonii
TATAAAAGAACTTTTATTTCCATATTTCCTCAGGAAAGAGATCTGGGAGTCATCAAGGATAGTGCAGAAAAGTGAATAGAGAAGTGTTATCTACCCTTTCCAACAATACAAAAAGCAAAGTTCACCAGATGAAATTCATAGGCAGCAGGTTTAATACAATAAGAGGAAATACATTTTTTACACAATGAAAAATTAACCTGTGGAACTCATTTCCATGGGATAGTATATTGATCAAAAGTATAACTGTGTTCTAAATAAAGGTTAATGATGTTGCCAGTTTGGTATCTATATAATATAGCATTCCAAATGTGTCCTATTGTTAGGCCGTTCCACTCCAGTAGCTTTTTATACACAGGCCTGGTTTGAGATTGAGATTTTTATACACCCCACCCTGGTTTGAGATTGAAAAATTTTAGCTATGTCATTTGGTTCCCTCCCTTCTATTACAAATTTTAAGAGATACTGACTCCTTTAAAGAACAATCCAATCTTTACATATACATGGGACATCCTCCAGTGTGTTAAGATGATCATAGCATCTGTTTTTACACATTCTCTTCTCATAACACTATGGGCTAGACTGTGTGTAAGGATCAAACCACACTTAATTTGGATAGAAAGTTTTTGAACAAAAATTAAAGCTATAATACAAGTCGAAAGACTGGTCTTCTTTGGTTACACATGGAACAAATATCAGCTATCACTGTCTCAAAGTTCCTTCTTTCAGTGGCAAAGCTCAAGTATTCATGCAAAGATGTCCATGGTCTGTTTCTGTTCAGATATTAGTCTGTTTCTATTCTTTCATCTTTAAGAACATGTTAAGAAATATGGAAATAAAAGTCCTTTTATAGGAATAACTTACAAGTGGCTTAATACTTTATGTTTCCCTCTCAATCTCAGTCTCAAAGAAAAAATGGGAAAAGGAACCTAGCCATACTATCACAATTTCTCCTGCCTACCCAGACTGGTTTAGTGAAATCTCTTTGATGGCATTAATGAGAAAAATGACTCTGTCTTATAGAAACACCTGGAAAATATAGGAACATATCTGGTCACCCATGAAACCATTGCATACTTCTGCAGTTTAGTATTTATTAGTCTTTGATACTCAGAGGATATGTTCTCACATGTTTACCTATTTAGTCACTTTAATGGTTGATACCCTGGATGATCTCTGTGGGTTCAGGGTTTTTATTTGTTTACTTGCTATCCTCATTCTTCCTATTTCTCATTGCAATGGGAGAAGCACTGGCTACTAGGGTTAGAGAGACTGAGATAACATAGGGAATAACAACCAATG
>NW_027427079.1:0-1081 GCF_003597395.2 Chelonoidis abingdonii
CAACCCAGGACCCCCCAGGAACAGGACTGCGCCCACTACCCACTCGGGAACCGCCGGGAACAGGGCTGCGGCCACCCCCCAACCCAGGACCCCCCGGGTCACCCCCCCGCTCCGCTCTCACTCCGAGGATTCGATTTCTATCGACATCTTGGACCGCCCAGGACCCCCTCAGCTCCCACCCGACAGAACAACACGCGCCACTTCCGGCGTCGCGCAACCCCACTTCCGTGGGTGGGCCAGGACGAGTCACTACGGCTCAGCACGCATGCGCAAAACAGAGGCCGGGGCAGGCTGGCGGAGCGCGCTCTTAAAGAAAAAAAGAAAGCGAATGGGCCCCGTCACGTGACCGGCCGAGCCGCCAGGCAAAGGGGCGTGGCGAAGGGCGGGGTGGAGTGCGGCCGGGGCACTGCGCTCGTGCCGGGCGGGGGGAAGGGGAGGGGCTGCTCTGCGGAGCTGGCCTGGGGCAGGGCCGCCATCGCCCGGCGTCCCTGAGAGCCCGCAAGGGGGCGGGTGAGACGCGCTGCCTCGCCCCGCGGGGGCACCCGGGCTCCCTGCCGCTGTGTCCCGGATGGCTCGTGAGCACTGCGAGGAGGCCTTGTGGCCCCTGGGAGACGGACAGTTCGGTGGGCTCGAGCCGCCTTCCTCCCGTGCTGCAGTGGTGCTGTAAATACACAGCAGGTGAAAGGCGGGGTCAGTGCTGAGGCGGCTGAGTCAGTCAAGCTGGAAAGGGCCCATTGGCCCACTTGACAAGCGGGAGTGACTGTCCACAGAGGGAAAATGTTTGTAGTGACCCAACCACTCCCAGTCTTTATTCAGTCCTGATTTGATGGTGTCCAGTTTGCAAATTAATTCCAGTGCTGCAGGTTCTCATTGGAGTCAATCCCTGCAACAGACCCCATTGCCAACTCTGCCAGCAAATATATTCAAGGGACACCATCATAGGCTCTAACCACATCAGGGGCTCATTCACTTGCACATCTACCAATGTCATATATGCCATAGAATATCAGGGTTGGAAGGGCCCTCAGGAGGTATCTAGTCCAACCTCCTTCTCAAAGCAGGACCAACTCCAACTAAATCA
>NW_027427080.1:0-7012 GCF_003597395.2 Chelonoidis abingdonii
AAAAAAAAAAGTAAATCAATGTTCCTATTTGATGGTCACCCTCATTCACACCCTTCATATGTTCCAGTCTTAGACTGTAAGCTCTTCAGGGCAGGGACTATATCCACCTCTGTGTATAATGCCCCAATTAAGATTGTAGTATGGTAGCATTCAGAAGATAAAGTAAAAAACAACATAATGCTTCTCCCAATAATTAATGAAGTGCTATAGTACTTTGTTTCACGAGAAAATACTCCCTTAGCTGTGAGAAACATACTGTTTTAATTACTAGAAGTACCACGTGGCAGATAAATGGTGTCTGTAAGGTAGACTTCATTTGAGGGCTTGTCTGCTCACAAAAGTTGTATAGCTAGAGCAGTGTTGGTATACCTAAGGCAGTACAACCCTCCTAGTGTGGCCACAGTCTCACAAGCACAGTTATTTGCTTATGGAAAGGGGAATATGCTACACTGGTATACGGCACCTTTATATTAGTATAACTACAGCCACACTAAGTTGCACAAGCATAACTAGGAGTTGTAACAGTATAACTATTTAGATAAAAACACATGCTCCCAACTTTAGTATACCCTACTGATAGAAAAACTGTGTTTAAATGAGGCCTCAGCAAGTACTTACTTCCCTGGTATCTTAGAAGTTTTGCTTGTTTTTTAAAGTAAAGTAATAAAAATAGAGAGTTATCTAGTTCCACAATGTGGAATATTTTCTATGTCAGAGACAAGATAGATAAGGTAATATCTTTCCCTGGACAAATTTCTGTTGGTGGAAAGCACAAGCTTTCAAAAAGCGTCCGACTTCTTTCCACAGACCTGAAGAACTCTGTCTAGTTTGGAAGTCTGTATCTTCCTCCAACAGAAGCTGGTCCAGTAAAAGATATTAGCTCACTTACCTTATCTTTCTCATACGTTAGGACCAACAAAACTGGTTGTTTGTAGTGTTGCTGTAAACACTTAACATTGTTCTGCATTTGACACCATGTGAATCTGCTAACTGGAAAACTCAAGACAGGTCTTTTGGCTCTGTCCTCATGCTTATGGTTGTCACAATCTGTTTTACAGGTGAAGAGAACTTTGAATCCATTATTAAAGGATCAAGGCAAACACATCACATCTTACCATATAACCAACCCACTGTAAATAAATGGATGTGTTTTTCTTTCAGACACAGATGTTCTAATATTTTATACTGCAAAAATATAAAAACAACTGCCAAGCTGGGTTAAGATTTTTTTTTTTTTTTTAAATAAAGCCTAACAACCTTGACTGTCTCCCTAATAGAAATATCCTGCTGCAGAAAATATGCCTCAGATGTCGATATTCATATTGAATGGGCTTTGGCAGGTATGATGCACAGATTCTCTTGATAAATCTTAATGAAGATTCTCTTTAATGAGTTAAACCAAACAATGAATGTTTCCAAAATAAAGTTGCCTGCCACCTCTATTTCTATTTGGCAGCTCAGCAGTAGGTAGTGCTTAAAATCAACACAGGATAGATTGTTTAAGTCAAAAAGGACTCAGTAGGAAGAAAATTGTGTGTTGTTTTATTGGCCTCTTTATGTATACTGTAACGATGACCTCAAAGTGTTTAGATTTTTAAGAACTCCAAAAGCTACTAGAAACACCAGAGTCTCAATTTCCTTCAAAAACTTGCCAAAGTCCTCCAAAAAAAAGAAGGGAACTATGCTTCACCATAGGAGTCTGAAATTTCATCTGCAGTAGGGAAAAAATTTCGGGTTGGGATTAAGGAAGAAAGATGTTTAATCTTACAATGATTCAGTTCCCAAAAACTTTGGCCTTTTTTGCAATTGGTATCTTGCTTAGACATCTTAACATGCAGCATAAAGTCCCATATTCTAGTTATACACTTCATTTCATCTACACAAGTCTTTGTTGCTTCCACTCATTGTTGAGGTATATACACATCACAGTTACTGTCTCAAAACCATGGTTATGTAGTTTTATTCTAAAAGTATTAATTCCACATTTCAAACTTTCTCCTCTATTACTCATCTCCCTCATTTGTTTGTGCATCCCACATTTTGAATTCAACCTGTTACACTGCTGCAGATAGAGAATAAAGTATATTACCAGTCAAAAATTCATACATGACTGAAAAGAATAATGAACTTTCCAAATTCCAACAGTAACACAGAATTCTATGGAATCCTGAACTGATGCTGAAGCTCAACATGAAACAGAGGTGGGGGAAACAGTTTTCCAATACCTTCCTTTTATAAAGATAGATACCATGAAAGACTTCTGCCTAAGTTAACTAGAACCCAGTGTGGAAGTTTTTTGGGGTGCTCATTTTTTAAACCACTCTTCAGACTTCATCCTCTATCATTCAAATGTTTTATCAGTGTCATGATTCAGGACTTTTTACTTGTCAATACACAGATATTTTGCATGGTTTTAAAGCTGGAGCAGCCCACATCAAGTTGGCATTGTTTCTTTGAGGGAAGGATGAAAAAGAAAACACATGGAAACCCCACAACAACAAAATCTGGATGTGCTGTGCTTGAATAGCTTTTGAACTTATGGATCCTAAGAGGAAACAGTATTGCCTTACCAAGTAAACAAGCAACCTGCTCCCCAAAAAGGTTATATTTTACAGAGCGATTACTGACTGCTACACAGAGCTCTTCTCAACTCTACTTCCTTACCCAGACCTGAAGAAGAGATTGGTCTGTGTAGCTCAAAAGCTTTTACCATCCACAAACAAAAGTTGATCCAATAAGAGAGATTACCTCATGTACTCTATTTATATCCCATGGGAAGAGGGGTGGTGGTGAGAAAGGAACATGGCATATCTTGGGGGTGGTGTGTAGGGGGAAACTTTCTAGCCAAAGGCCCCATACCTAGAGGCACCTGCAACCAGGTAAGAAATAACCAGCAACCAGGGTGAACAAACCTCAGAAGCTATCGGACGGGGGAAACGAGTCATCCTCACCCCCACAAATACTTGAGGAGTCTCTTATGTTCTGGCAACACCCGCCCAGCCTGTCATGCCAACAGAGTCTCACCGACTTGGAGATCAGGGAAGGCCCCAGCTGGGGAGAAGCAGTGGGGACCCCGGCGCAAGGCCCCAGGGGCAGAGTGCAGGGGGCGTGTGTTGGCTCACGTGCGGCGGGGCTGGGAGGCCGTACCTCGAGGAGCGTGCTAGCGGAGCCCCTACGCGCAGGGGCGGGGGAGAGCTGCACCCGGGAGAGCTCGGGCGGGGGTCGTACCTTGGGGTAGGTGTCAGGGGGTACGTCAGCTGAAGGCCGGTGGCACGACGCCGTGCTCCCCAGCGCCGAGTCAAGGCCTCGGAGGAGCCCGCGGCAGCCCAGCCCCTCCCGCAGATCAGGAGCAGCAGAACGAGACCCAGCCCGACAACTCCCACGAGCCACATTTGCCTCCTCTTCGCGGGGGGGTGTTGTTTATAGCGTGGGCCCCACTTCCGGGCCTCAGAGAAGGACGGGGCTGCGGGATATCGCAGAACTCCCTCGCCGCGGGGCCTACGGGAGAAGCATTTTTCCTATCGGAGCTGAGCTGGGGGGGGAACGGAGAATTGCCTTTGCCGGGAACTACGAGGTGGGTCTTCCGGGGACCGTGTCACTGCCCCTGCAGCCTAGGGGGTCGCTGCGGCTGGCCCGTGCGCCCCGAGCCCCGCTGGGCAACCACAAGTCCCTAGCTCGGGCAGCAGTACCCGGGCCATCGCCCCCTCCAGACCCAGCCCATCTCCCCGGGCCCCCGACTTTTCCTTCCTCCTCCCCCCTCCGGGCCCCGATCCATCCTTTCCCCGAGGCCCCGACTCCATCCTCTTTCTCCCCCCCACCGCAGGCCGTGCCCCGACTCCATCTCCTCCTCCCCCCCCGGCCCGAACTCATCACTTCCCGGGCCCCCGACTCAATCCTCCTCCCTACCCACCCCCCGGGGCGTGCCCCCGAACTCAATCCCTCTCCTCTTTCCCCCCGGCGGCCCCCGATCATCTTTCCCCGGCCCCCAGACTCCATCCCTCTTTCTCCACCGCAGGCATGTTGCCCCCGCTCCATCTCTCTCCCCCCCCCTCCGCGGGCCCCCGATCATCTTCCCCGAGCCACCGACTCCATCCCTCCTCTCCCCCCCCCGCGGCCCCACTCATCCTTCCCGGTTTCCCGATCTCCCTCTCCCAACACGCCGGGGCGGGCCCCTGATTTCATTCTTCTCCCACCCACGCGGGTTCGGCCCCCCAAGCTGCATCACCTCCCTTGGGGCATTAGTGGGCACCACCAGTTCCCATGGGATGTTCTGTGCACAGTGCCCCCCTTTGCGTACCTTGTTAGTTGTCATCCCATCGTCCAGCCCAAATCTCTTGCTCGTAGCAGCCCCCAGAGATAAACAGGTAGCAGCCACAGCCCTGCTGCCCCTAATCTTCATTTGTGCCTGTAGTGTCATTGTATTTGGGGTCAGTGTAACGATGCTATCAAAGACCTCTTCCACCTTTTCCCCTATCTATCTGAGCTCAGCTTCTAGGTTATTTTGTCTGGGTATTATACTGTCCAACAATTGCCTTTAAGGTTTAAAGCAGTATTATATTAGTTTCATAAAAGAAAATGGACAATTGTTTATCGCACTGAAACAGTGCTGCACGTAACAAATAACTGGAGACCTTTACAGTGTCCATCATGGATAGTTTGTGATACGAAACCAAAGCTCAAGAAAGCCCTAGGGAGAGATCAGGGAGAAAAGTTTACAGCAAAGCCACTATAGAATCTTGAAGGTCAGAGCGTGAGGGCAAGGAGATGGATTGATAAGAGATAGGCTATACTGAAAGTACATGTATTGATGTGTTCATATAGCAACCTTAGGGTCCCAAAGGATCAAGAGCGCTTGAGAGAGTACATACAGCCCACTGAAATGGCTGGTTTGAGATGGACAAGCCAAGACGACATAAAACTCAGCCAACAGACGGAGAAGAAATGTCCAAGACCTGGAGCAAACGGCTATTACAAAAGGCTATGGAACAGCTCATGTGTATCTAAAGCAAATGGATGTTGGTTTTTTAAGCTCACTAATGATGTACCGCATAACTGAGGCAGTATCGATTTGTGCGCTTGAAGGATATATGTTAGATTCACCTGCTGAGATATGAACTTACAGTTTAGTGAGTCCAAGTCACTTCATCTATGATTAGATGTAGGGCCCCCAAGAAATAGGCCCCTGAATTTCCTTTCAGGCCATTAACACTGAAGTGGGATCACTTCCCACCCCTTTCTCTAAGGTGAAGATTTCAGCCTAATCGGCATTTCAGAAACCAGTGTGCAACAGTCCCGTTCAGTATCTTGTAAAATTGGGCACAATTTAGTTTAGCCCTTTCACTTGAGCATTAGGAATTCTGTAATTGGAAGTGTGTGTGAGTGGTAGGAAGAAAGATGGCCCACAATTAACTTCAGTTTGCTGGACCTGTGCTCTAGGACCCTAAAAAGGCTGATGATCAGTAGCAGTTGTTCTGTAGATGTCTGCTGGCATACAACTTCACGCTTTATTTTATCAGATCTCCTAGGCTAAGGCATAGTCAATAGTTCAATGAGAATCCTCCAAAGGAAGCCCAGGTTGCTGCAAAAAATGGTATTGGTCATTTAGGTGACACTCCTCTCTGTGTTGAGCCAGTGCTTCACCACACCACGAGGTGGCACTGGATTGCTGGAAATACTATTTGTCAAATAAATACATGGTCATTGACGATTTTATGGCAAATGTTAGCAAGGTGTGGTGTTACTCATGTTGTTCTGGCCAAAATTCTATCTTGCGTATTTACAGTCAGCCCATGTCCAGGTTTACCTGTGGCCTCAAGTTTAGAAGTGATTTATTTCCTCACCTGAAAACAGTCATGTAAAGTTGACACAGAGTAGCTGCTGCATTCCTCTTTACATATGGCTGCCGTTCAGTAGTGTGTGCTCTGCCAGTAAACAGTACAATGGATAGGCTCGCTCCATCAGACTGAAAGGCATTCTATAAACAATGGTCAGATATTTGGTGACATGAATACAAGATTCTGCACGATATAAGCTTTCTAAAGAAAGATTTAGAATTTGTTTAGAATATTTTGTGATGAATCACAAAAACAAAACAAAAAACCACAAACATAGGGTCAAACTTTCAGCCAGTCTCAGGTGTCCTGTAAATCTGTACATATAGATTTTGCAGCTCATACAGAGTAACTGTGTATCTATCCATGTGCATATGCATTTCTATGCTAATAATTTTGCAGATGCTAAGAAAGTGTAGCTGAAACTTGGACTCATAATTAGCTGTAGAATACATAGGTACTGAGTACAGTTACTATTTGAGGTCATTCTAAACCTATGGGAAGTCATAATGCTCTAAGTAGCAACACTAATGCTGGAATCATCATCCAAGAGTGCCATTAATCAGGTGCATGATTATATTGATAAATGTTGTATTTAACGAACATAAAATGTGCATAAACTATTCAAATAGGCAGCAAGAATGTATTGTGAGACCCATTTAGCATATAGGTGGATCCAACACCACCTTCTCTGCATGAGATTAAAGCATTTGACAAAGATTCTCTGAGACGTATTTTTCCTGAATCTCCATTCTGAGCTGGCTTTAAGATTTGCAGAACTCCATGCTTGAGGGGGAGAGGGAAACGACACAGGCCAACTGGCCATTAATAATAATTTATTATTTATATTACCATAGCACTTTTCCTTCCCTTTTTGATCTTGGTGGAAGTGGGAATTGGGTGATGAGTGTTCTCCCATTTGGGTCCTAATTGCAGAAGTTAAAAAAAAAAAATTAGGCATAACTTGCATTTCAACAGTGAGTGAAGTGATTCCTGCATATCCATTAGTCAGTCTGTATCTGAGCATTTCTAACGTGCCCATCACTGTAACATCTGGGCATGATATAGATACACCTCTACCCCGATATAACGCTGTCCTTGGGAGCCAAAAAATCGTACTGCTTTATAGGTGAAACTACGTTATATCGAACTTGCTTTGATCCACCAGAGTGTGCAGCCCT
>NW_027427081.1:0-1285 GCF_003597395.2 Chelonoidis abingdonii
TAAAAGAGATGACCCAGCTAATTACAAGAGTGTCAGTCTGACATCAATACTGGCCAAGACAATAGAGCAGCAAATATGGATTTAATTAATAAAGAATTAAAGGAGGGTAATATAATTAGGACCAATTAACAAAGGTTCAGAGACAACAGATCCAATCAAACTAATTGGATATCCTTATTGGATGAGATCAAAAGTTTGGTTGCAGCTAATAGTTTTGATGTAATATACCAAGACTTCTGCAAGGCATATGACTTGGTTCGGCACAACATTTTGACTAGAAAACTAGAAAGATACAAAATAAACACAGCATACATTAAATACATTAAAAACTATGATTGTAAATGGGGAACCACGGTTGCGTAGATTTCTTTCTAGCGGGTTCCCACAAGGATTGTTTCTTGGCTTTGTGCTATTTAACATTCTTATCAATGGCCTGGAAGAGAATATAAAATCATCACTGATAAAGTTTGCAGTTGCCACAAAGATTGGGGGTGGCGGTAACTAATGAAGTGTCAGTAGATTCAGGCTCTAGCATTGGGAGTCTGGGAAATTGTCCCAGCCCTGGTTGGAGGGTTATTTCCTGTTCCACAAAGAGAGGAAGTTCCATTCCCAATTCCTGCGCCTTGAAATTAGGTCCTGACACTACACCCCACATTCAGCATAGTGATATGATTATAAAATGATGAGGACATAATTATGATGGATTTAGTGCAAGACGCATCATGTTCAGTGTCATTTGAAAAGTTATGAGTTGCTGAATACGATTGTCCTATTTATGTGAATGTATCATGTTCGTATCTGAAGTTATGGACATTGACTATGTATCTGTCTTTCAAATGTGCTTACTCTGGGTGACACCCACAACGAGCCTTTCAGGTACAACAAAGAAGCCAGACAGTGTTAATGGCTCATCAACAAAGACAATGGACCATGGAAGAGTTTAGCCTTCCTGTGAGTGTTTCAGCCAGCCTAAGAGTCATGGCTACTATGACTCAGCAGGCCATTCTAGGGCATGTGACCATACCACATGACACTAAACTCCATTTTGGTACCTGCATTTTTCCACAAACTGGACTGGGAACTGAGTTTGGAACAAAGGGTTCCTTCCATATGGAAAAGCTACATAAGGTGGGGTGTGACATCATCTCTTGGCCTCATTCCGCACACAAGAAAACTCCTGGAAACACCTCAGGAACAAAGACTGAACTAGGAAAAAGTGTTGGTCCCAGGGTAGAGGGATTTCTAGCCTGTGTATGGAAACTTGGTGGACTGCTTGTACCATCAG
>NW_027427082.1:0-1937 GCF_003597395.2 Chelonoidis abingdonii
AGAAGCGCCCGTGTAGTTCTCTTAAGAAAAAAAAAAAAAAAAAAAAAAAAAAAGGAAGAAAAAAAAAACAAACCAAACAAACAAAGCCCACAACACACAAGAAATCTCTCTCTTTCCCCCTGCTGGAGGGTTATCTTCTTATGCTGGCTTCTGGTTACCAACCCTTCCCCAAACAGACATAAACTCAGTGCTTCCCCTATAGAAAGGAGAACAGCCCTACATCTGGGGGAAACCTTTTCTTGCCTGGTGCCTCTAACTCTGCTACAGCTGGTTTCTTCTCCCTCCTCCTCCTCTCTCACCTGAAGAGGGATTTTATAGGTCACCAGCAGCCCTTAATTTGACTTGGATGTCTCTAATTAACCAAAGGTAACCTCTCTTCAGTTCACAGGAAAAAAAGGGCCTTCACCATTCTAAGACTGATTCCCCTGCCCCCAACCACTCTTTGATAGCTGTCAGGTCTGACTTCATGTATGCAGTGTAGTTGTAGCCATGACAGTCCCAGGATATTAGAATGACAAGGCAGGTGAGATAATTTATTTCACTGGACCAACTTTTGCTGGTAAGAACAATAAGCTTTCGAGCTACACGGGGCTCTTCTTCAGGTCACTTTGTCAACTCAAGTTTAGTCTCAGTTGTGCTCTACCCAGAGTAGAGAGTGGGCCAGAGTTCCCCTACCCTGCTGGGGAAGTGGCATAGATTGAGCAGTGCAGCAGAAGACTTTCTAGGACAGTTGTCTAATAAGGCTTCCCTACCCCGGAAGGGGAGGACTGACCTGGCTGGAGGGCCAAGCCATGAAGAGGAGAGCATTCTGAGTAAAAGAGAGAGAGGGGCACAGCAGAGCATGCAAATGAGTGCCAGAAGAGGGTATTGGATCTCAGAGGAGCTAATCCTCAGAGCAGTCAGTAGATGGCCATTGTCATGAAAGTGGTTGCTGCCATGCAGAACATATTATTGAGCTGGGTTATAAAACTCGGTAATGCTCAGGAGATTACTGATGGTTTTACATGCATGGGGTTCCCAAACTGTATTGGAGAAATTGCTGGGACCCAAGTGCCTATCATTTGCCCCCACATGAGGCCACTAAGTTTATAAACAGAAGGGCTATTTCTTCATGGTGCTCCAAGGCCTGGTAGACCACTATGGCAGGTTCACCAACATAAATGCAGGGTGGTCTGGAAAGGTGCACAGTGCTAGGATCTTTCAGAATTCATGCCTGTTTACCTTTAATGAATAATGGAAAGTTTGCCCCTAGATCACTACAGACATTAATGGGGTGGAGACTGGGTCCTGGCTGAGGGACTTCACTGTCTGAGGGCCTAATAGCAAGCACTACAGCAGAGCATTCTGCCTGTGCATTGCCTCCAGGTGCTGCTTCTGCATGTCCCTGTCTTTCTTCACAGTGTCTCAAGTCATGGCAATGCTGTCCAAGGCAATTTCAGTGCTGTCTTTGAATAGCTGCCTGTCTTTCCCACTCTCTGACATCAGAAGTGCCTCCAGCTCTCTATAGTCTCCTCCACCCCCACTCCCCGTACCACACACTTTTTTTATATATATGTAATTTACACACAAGTCTGTAAGGAAGCCTCCAAACATCTCATCCTTAGACCTCCATTTCTTCCCCCTCAGTTTGGCCAGCCACTGGTGAAGGCCCTGTCCTTGAGAGTCTTGCCACTGCAGATGCTATGGCTAGAGGAGCAGAACATAAGAATGGCCATATTTGGTCAGACCAATGGTCCCTCTAGCTCATTATCCCATCAGTGGCCAATTCCAGGTGCTTTAGAGTGAATGAACAGAACAGGCAATCATCAAGTAATCCATCCCCTGTCCTCAGCATGTGGCAAACATAACCGTAAGGGGAAAACAGGCAGTTACTGTACAGCTTACAGCTATTTCCACAGAAGCAAAGATAGAGGGTTTAAAAAAAAAAAAAAAAAAAA
>NW_027427083.1:0-5000 GCF_003597395.2 Chelonoidis abingdonii
CTCCTAAATTCCCCGAGCAGCTTTGAATTGAGAATCCTATAACACCTGCAAACTGATTAACTGCACAAGACAATTATGGAGAGCAAACCCTGATCCCTCAAAAAAATCACAGCCAGGAAGTGCAAGATTCAGTCTAAATAGGAAATGGACCCTACTGCCACATCTCTAGGGTTAGAAAGAAATTGATTTCCAAATGGACCTTACCTAATTGACCGAGAAGATGAAGTCTAAAGAGTGTTTAGAAGAAGTGCTGATTCTTGTGTGCTTTTTACAGTCTAGACTGCCTGGCTGGGGAATGTTGATGTTCTTTGTGGAGGAGGTCCTCATTAGTTACCAAACAAACTGTTTTTCTTGCTATGTCTCCTTTGGATGGAGATGTTTTCCTCAGGTGTTGCACAACGATTGCGCTAATGGCAGCCTCAGAGGGTGTGCAGGCACGTTGCACTTTTCATCTTTCTTCATCTTTAAAATTGTATGGCACTGCATTCCTTGTGCCATTTTTCCACTGAATTTACTGCATAGCTACAATGCGAATGAATGTCAAGGTGCTTCTGAGTGGCATCAGTAGCACAACAAGCCCTGATGAAAGGAATCCAGGTTGGTCCTTTCAATTCATACTGGTCATGCTTAGGGGAATTTGGCAGTTCATTGTAAACCTGCTAGGAAGGAAGGAGTCACTTTTCTGCATTCTTACCGGCTCCATCGCCAGTGGGTCAGATCCATTTCCCTTTGAAGTTAATGGGAATCATTCCTTGCCTCCGGTGTATTTCCGGTCAGACCTTTACATCTGAAATTCACCCTTTGGCACAGGAGATGGTATGATGCCCATAGACAACTTTTGTCACACTTTGAACTTATAAACTAAGTCTCATGACGGACTTAAGTGGAGAATGGGCTTTTGTGATGATCCGCTGTGCAGGGGTGACTTTTACCCTGTGGTGAGTGCATCTTGGCTTAACACTGGACCTCCAGTTGGGTCACCAATGTTGTCTCAAAGGTCTTCCTCCTGCAGATTTGCTCATGGGTCAAGTCCAGGGATGGCGGAGAGTGAAGGACAGCAGTGCTCTTTTACAGCAAGGGTTTGAATTAAATCTTGGACCCCGTACTCTGTCAGAAACCATCTCTCTATTCGTGAGCAACCAAGAAATGGAGGTCTTGTAAGACCTTGGAGCTGACTCAGACCAGCAACAGGATGACGAGAGATGAAATCATCCATTCTTGGGGAAGGAGGAGATGGCTGTGTGATGAGATTTGACATAAAATCTGACTAACCATGGGGCATCTTGCAGAAAACATTTCTACCTGAACCAGAGTATGGTTTAAAGTGTAAACTGTCTCCTCAAGAGGGGTCCCATGTGCAGGAAGAAGTATCCTCCTTTGATTTTAAGGAACCACTTGAAGCTCTTTGAAGTTGACTTAACTGTGCTGATTTACAGCAAGAGAGCACCTCCATTTTCCAATAAAAATCTTTGGAAAAATACCAAATGCAGAACTCTATTTGAATGAAACTGAAACAGCCCCGAATTGTACGACTTTTGTGATCCTAGAGACCTCGGCCTCTACTTTTTTTAGAATGACTCTGTTACCCAATTCAGAGGTGTCTAATCCCCACAACAATGTATTAATATTCTGAAGAACTTCCAGCCTTAACATCCTTACCCTCCCTGTTTGATAGGCTTAGAAAAAAAAGGCACGTTGAGGTGTAGGTCACATGCGGGTCAGTTGCAGAAACAGAAATACATCCCTATATTTCTGACGCATCCTACTGAAGGCTGAACTCAAGGTTAATCCCTGTTATGCTGTTTTACAAGACAAGGTTTGTAACATGTCCTGTTAAAAAATGTTTGGTTTTTTGGATCTAAGTATCAACAATTACAAAAAATAGCTCATGTTGTGATCCACTTTCACTATGTCTTCTTAAACATGAGGATAATGCTTCTCCACAGGAATTACGTGTCCAGACAGGTTCAGGAAATAGAGAGTAGTATCCGCAGGAGCAGTCCAAGCCATTCGGGTTCTTTTCTGACTCTGCCAGTCACTCCTGTCTGACCTCCAACTGAGTCTGTCTCCGTTGACCTCCGAGGTAAACATTGAGAATTGTAATTCTCATGGTGCATGGTCTGAGGCTTCCTCTGATCTTAGCATTTCAAAGCACTTTACAAACACTCATTAAGCGAGCAAAAGAGCTGTATTTATTAGAGGAATAATTACTTTTTACTGGCATTAGATGTTCCAACACTGAAGCTTAGATTGACTTCAAAATTGCATGTCAAGTTCTCAGATGTCATTCCCATATTCAAAGTTTAAGGGTAGAGGCTGAGCCAGTGAAAGCAATGGAAAACATCAGCTACTGCATTTCTATTGATGAGTGGCCAAGAGCACTGGGAAGAAGCACAAGACAGATAGAGATAAGGAGAACTTCTTGAAGGGTCACATTGCTGTTGGATTAGACGTGATTAATTGCGAGACTTCCCAACCTACAGAATTCTCTAAGATTCTTCTCTGACAGAAAGCTTTTCAGCATTCTTAGAATGAGTTTTTAAAGTGGAAAGTACGCCTTCAGCAGGATTGGTTCTAACGCGAGCACCATACAATGCCTTAGCTCAGTTTTAAGACACGGAAGTCAATGAAGTCTATGGAGTTCTACTAATGTCCAGTGGCTCAGCATCTGCCCCTTGAGCATTACAAGAGACTCTTTGTTAAGAAAACTTTTGAATGAAACTTTTGAATGAAAACTTTTTTGAATGAAAATCAAATGGCCCCAAAATCTGAGGCGAGGAATCATCACTGAGTATTGGTATGCCATCAGAAACCCTAACGTCCATTTGTAAAGTTCATATCTTCATTTAATCCAGTGTTACTCAGATGAGGTCACTAGGTAAATTTTTTGCCACCATGACGGCCTAGAAATGACGGACAGAGATTGCGGTAGGAGGGGGAGCAAAGCGGCAGCAGCTCCCTGCAGCTGTTACTAAGAAATAGCTGCTACCAAGGGCCGTGAGATGTGCCGCCTTGATGCTTGTGCTGGTGCCACCGGCAGGGGTAGGCCCCCTGGACCGCACAGACTCCTCAGAACCTCTGGGCAGCGCCGCTGGAGACGCATGGAGCGAGCCAGAGGTGCTGTCTGTCTTCTCTGTGAAGGAGGGACAGAGGCAGATAGAGATAAGGAGAACTTCAACTGCAGTCACGTTGCTGTGGGATTAGAGGCAATTAATTGCAAGACTGACCAACCCACAGAATTCTGTAAGACTCTTCTTTGACAGAAAACTTTCAGTCAGCAATAGATCCAGTCATAGTGATTACTCATCCCCATGCTCCCACTACTCTGGAACTGCATTGGACAGTTCCCATCAAGGCGCCCGAATATCCCACTGAAACATCAATGACGTCAGTAGAATGATCACAGGACTGTAGCTGGCCCATAAATCAGAGCGCCCCCCACGGCTTGCCGCCCCAAGCACCTTGAGCTCAGCCTTTGGTAGGATGCGTCAAAAATATTGTGTTGTATTTCTGTTTCTGTAACTGACCCGCATGTGACCTTCACCTCAACGTGCCTTTTTTTTCTAGGCGTATCAAACAGGGAGGGTAAGGATGTTAAGGGTGGAAGTTCTTCAGAATATTAATATATTGTTGTAGGGATTAGACACCTCCGAATTGGGTAACAGAGTCATTCTAAAAAAAGTAGAGGCCGAGGTCTCTAGGATCACAAAAGCCGCACAATTAGGGGCTGTAAGGGACTGCGGAAGATTTTGTTACGGTTTTAGCTAGGGCTGTTCGCCTTCTCAAGGACAGGTTATTAAAGGTTGCTGTGTACTAGTGCATGCTGTATGTAGCCGGTTGGAACCGCTTAGCCTGGGAAGCCCTGCGTGTTTGGGAAAGCTTGGCCTTTTGCCATAAGAGATAGGCCCAGTCGTGGGAAAAAGCTCCCACATGCCTATGTATGAGTGCTTTACGATTACAGTTAAATTATATTTACCAGAAAATTGTTGTGCTGCTTTGGACTCTGTTCCCCGCTTGTGAGTTAGTCATACGTGCAGAGTCCCCGTTGCGGGGTGTTTCTTTACCTTACATTAAAAGCCATATCCACTCACTGTGTGTGTTGTGTGTGTGATGTGTCTCGTCCTTTGCTAAACACGTCAGCACTGCTAACAGGGGCTGTTTCAGTTTGCATTCAAATAGAGTTCTGCATTGGTGGTATTTTTTCCAAAGATTTTTAGTTGGAAAAATGGAAGGGTGCTCTTCTTGCTGTGAATCAGCACAGTTAAGTCAACTTTCAAAGAGCTTCAAGTGGTTCCTTAAAATCAAAGGAGGATACCTTCCTGGCACATGGGACCCCTCTTGAGAACAGTTACACTTTTAAAACCACACTCTGCCAAATACCTAATCTGCCAATAACAGATTCACCCCTGATCTATCTTGGGCAGGCTTTCAGAGTGCTGGGCAAACAGGCTCCAGCTGAAACTCAGTGGATCTGTGTGTGGCCAGCACCTTGAGTGATAGCTGCATGCGCACGTTGCTATATCGTCTCGTTTCTGACTCTTCCTGCCAAGCTTTCCCACTCCATGTGCTGATTCTCGCTTTCACACTGTGGAACTCCTTCTCTGGAATTACACTCCTGGCTTTTTACACCACAGCCCCGCCTGAGCGAAGGGCAACGGGGCTGAAGATTACGGCATCCATTTACGTTTACTAGTCTTTAAGTCCCTTGAGAGTGAGAAATATACAGACTTGCTGATCAGAGAGAATATACCGTTCCTATAGATTCTCGTCCTCCGAGTCTACTTACGTACCTCTACTGACTTCGCTTTGACCTTTTGCTGGCGGCATGACGGTCTGATGGAGAAGGCTGCGTAGTCTTCGCTTCTCTCTTTGCCTTTGTCTCACTTCCCACCGACCGCAGGGTAAAGCAATAACACTTACAATTGGTGTACAAAGGGACGTGTTTGTAAGCCTCGCAGCATGCACCTAACGCAAGAGAAAGTTGGGTGTCTGAACTACTA
>NW_027427084.1:0-1458 GCF_003597395.2 Chelonoidis abingdonii
CTAAATGGCCTCCTCAAGGATTGAACTCACAACCCTGGGTTTAGCAGGCCAATACTCAAACCACTGAGCTATCCCTCTCAAACTCTTTAAAACTCTTGGAGCCATGGTGTAGATCAAGCTCCAGCAGCCTGGACCGATCTTACTAAGCTAGTCTTAAAACCTCTGGTGTGATAGGAATTGTGTGTACACAGGGATAATGTGCCTCCAGAAGAACTGAGGTAAGTAGCCTAATCCTGAGTGGAGAGAGAAATATTGAAGCAAATACAGAACACTTCCTATTGGTGGACAATGCACAAGTGAAAACTTCTTGTATGCAAATTCTTGTACGAAGTTTGATCTATGCTCTGGACTGTTTCACGTTAATGTGTAGTGCATGTGTAACCTCATGGCTGGGTGACTGACTTAGCATGTTTAAGATGATTTGTTCAAAATTTAGTTACCACAAAGGATACCACAGGATGCTTGGAAAAGAGTGAAGCTTGAATGCAACAGAAATTAAAAAGTTCAAACTGGGTCTCTGTTTGAATTAGGCTTAATACCCTATATGCTGTTATCTTGGGCCATCTTGGCTTAGTGTGTATTATAGAACTACTTGGTTATCTCCTTATTTGCTGTATTTGTAGAAATCATTTGCAACTGAAGCTTTGTGCGTTGTCCCCAAGAATCCTTCCTTGGACTGTTCTCAGACAGTAATGCCAACACTTACTTGGGAACCTACCTTTAGTCACTCACATTTGAAAATGGCCCAGATCTTAAAGGTGCTGAGTATCCACAGTCCTTACTGGCTGCAAGAGGTGAGATGCTAGAAGGCTTCAGTAGGAGGTACGGGTGCTCAGTACATCTGAAAATTGGGCTCCTTAGTCAGGGATCTTGCCAAAAACACTGGCTTAACTAACAACATTCGAACATAGAGGAGCAGTTTATATTTCATAAAATAAACTAGTAGTAAAAATCAAATTGCCAAGCAGTGCTCCTAACCCTTTTTCCCTTTTTGTTTCTTTCAACAGTTATGAACCAGAACTATTTCCTGGCCTTATTTACAGAATGGTCAAACCAAGGATTGTGTTGCTTATCTTCGTGTCTGGAAAAGTTGTATTGACTGGTAAGTGATCTCTTGATGTACAGCAGTAACTCTGAGCACTCTGTATAGTAGGATGACATTTAAGCTAAGCTGATGTTTCTTGCATAGTGCAAACACTAGCAAAATCTAGAGGCATCCCTTTCAGCAAAACATTGAGGATCCAAAAGTACCATAGTTATGTACTATTAGAACACTCCACAGGCATTCAAATAACCACTCAAAAGAAATCCTACACATCACTAAACCTGTGTATCCTGTGGTTTCTGCTTTTTTTAAATTCTCCACTTATGTCAAGGTAACAAATGCATCAGCATGCTGTTTTAACAAGCACCGTAACTAGAAGCCTATTTGTAATGTATTCTGATACTTTAAGGGAA
>NW_027427085.1:891-8627 GCF_003597395.2 Chelonoidis abingdonii
TGGAGCCATTAATGGTGGATTGGAATCTTGATGGCTCCCATTAGCTAGCGACAGTCTGGTTGTTAATGGACTGTGTTTACTTCACAAACCTTCCTGGGTACAGGCAGCCAATCCTGAAAATGGAGAATGAAGTCTTACAGTGATCATGTCACCCTTGCGTACTGGAATCCATCTTAAACCTGGTTCTCTTCCATTTAGAAAAAAAGGGATGGATGAAGTCAGGGGTGGGGACCCAGAGAGACAAGGATTCTGCCTTTGTGTCAAGCCTATAAAAGAGGGGGTGGAAAACAGAACAAGGGGGTCCCAGTCATGTAAATCCCTGCTTTCACCTAAGGATGCTCGCTGCACTTAACAAGTCTGTACCAGGGGAATGAGATTGGCCCAGGACTAGGAGGAGTCTAGTGTGTTGCTGTGAAAGAGGCTTATTGGACCATCTCTGAGGGTGAGATTTACCTGTATTCAATTTCTTAATGTAATAGGCTTAGACTTGCGTGTTTTGTTTTATTTTGCTTGGTAATTTACTTTGTTCTGTCTGTTATTACTTGAAACCACTTAAATCCTACTCTTCATACTTAATAAAATCACTTTTGTTTATTAATGAACCCAGAGTAAGTGATTAATACCTAGGGGAGCAAACAGCTATACATATCTCTCTATCTATCTGTGTTACAGAGGCTGGACAATTTATGAGTTTACCCTGTATAAGTTTTATACAGAGTAAAATGGATTTATTTGGAGTTTGGATTCCATTGGGAACTGGGTGTCTGGGTGCTGGACATAGATGACTTGCTGAGCAGTTTTTGGTTAAAGTCGTCAGCTTTGGGAGTGTGGACCAGACCTGGGTTTGTGTTGCAGCAGGCTAGTGTGTCTGGCTCAACAAGGCAGGGTTCTGGAGTCCCAAGCTGGCATGGAAAATGGGTTCAGAGGTAATTCCAGCCACCAGGTGACAGTCCCAAGGGGGTCTCTGTGACCAAACCCGTCACAGTTACCATAATGATAGTTTGCTGATTCCAACAATTTCCTATCCCAAAATACATTGGTATTTCTCTGGAATAGTGCTGTAGCAGCACTAGGTTGTTGGGGAAATCTAGAGACTTGTAGATTCAGATGCTTATTCAAACCTCTCTTGGCTGGACATCTGATGCAAAGAAGCTTTCATGAGACTTCCAGTGCTTCCTGGTTTTATTTGGGTCAGAACTGATGTGGAAACATAAGAGAGATTTTGGTATTTCTGTTTGTTACCAGAACCAAAATCTCTGTGTGGCTGTGTGTAAAAAATAAATAAATAAATAAATAAATAAATAAAATAAAACTGGATTTTTTGCTCTTCTAAAAAAAATTCTCTGGTTCAATTTGATTTTTCTAGGTGAGTTGGGCTGCCCCCAATCTGTAGGATACTTGAAATGCATCTCAATATTCAGCTGCTTCCAATCCTGTGATGCTCTCTGCCTTGCAAAATACACTTGAAAATGAAATAATCTTGTGTCTCAACACTTTATCTGGATCCATCATTTCAATCTCAGCTGGCCCAGAATAATATCAAATCTTTAGGTTTTCATCTAATTTCTAATGAAGAAAGCTCAGGGTTATCAGATCTATTTTCAATTAATTTTCTCCCCTGAAGGACACAGAACTATGGTTAAAAGACCTTAGCTTCTCAGGGAGAGATGGCTGGAGAAGTATCACAATGTAAAGCAACTCCATCTGCTATTGGCAGAACTCCTAATAGCTCATAAATCTTTGGGCCCTCAAAAGACAGACGTTGCCTCTCTGCACCAAAGACTGCTTAAGAAATGTCAGGAAAAGAGACTAAATGAGGATGTAATGAGTCTCACCTGGAGAACAGTATGTGTTGGAATAAGATGACTGGCAGAGCCCTCTTCTGCGCCAGATTCTGCTTCCACTTACGCTCCATCAGTTGTCTTGGGTTTTTCAATAGAATATCAGGGTTGGATGGGATCTCAGGAGGTCATCTAGTCCAACTCCCTGCTCAAAGCAGGACCAATTCCCGACTAAATCATCGCAGACAGGGCTTTGGCAAGTCTGACCTTAAAAACCTCTAAGGAAGGAGATTCCACCAGGGCCAGCCTTAGGCCGATTTGACCGATTCCCCTGAATCGGGCCCCGCGCCTAACAGGGCCCCACGCTGGCTGGCTGTTTCCTGGAAGCAAAGCTCTGCGTCTCCCGGAAGCAGCAGCTCTTGCTGCTAGGCAACCAGAGACGCTGGCCGGCTGAGGCAGAGCCAGCCGCTGGGTGTTGCAGGTGGGGGGGGGAGGGGGCACATGTGCTTACAGCCTTCCTCCCGTCCCCTCCCCTCCCCTCTTCTCCCCCCAACACTCACCTGGAGGAGACGCCGAGGGAGCTTCTGATTCAGTGGGAGACAGGAATCTCTGCAGTGACCTCACTCACCTGAACAGCTGCTGGGGCTTCCAACCGTGAGTGTTTGACCCTGTCATTCCCCGCAGGTTTGGAAGATTGGGTTGATGTTGTGGTTTTCGTGGTGTTGCTGTTTGAGGGTGAGTTTGTGCTTGCCTGTGTCTGTTTCAGAACTAAACTTGGGATCATGTAAAATGTAACCCAGGAAAAATGCCCCAGCCGGTACTTAGTCTGTGAACTCAGGTGAGAGAGGGAGGGAGTAGTTTGGAAGGAAGAAATCAAATACAGCAGAGAGGGAATGCCGAAAGGATCTGCAACATGGCACGGCAGGCTGAGACTTTTTATCTCCCCCCCCATCTCCCTGAGAAGGGGAAACTGAGAGCACAGGTTGATCTAAATTCCCTCTCCAAATTATTTTGCAAAGTGAAGGGGAACTGGGGCTGCCTACCAAACCAGTTCCCTTCCCATCAACTCTGTTTTCCCTGTTGCAAGGACCGCTGTAGGGGCTGAATATCTTCCATTAACTATGGCTCCTTCATTTGCCCCATGCAACAAAATAGACGACGGGGGGGGGGGCAAATAGCTTCAAAGAGTGTGTGGAAATTTAAGGGTTTTTTGGGGGGGTATGAATAATATTCTAGTTCAATCAAAATGCCCAGCTTAGCTTCTAGCCATCCAGCAGCTCTAGGCAGGAAGGAAGGTGCTCTTGGTGGCAGAAGTGGTCGGCAAAAAGGGGCTGAATTTAAGCGGAGGGTTGAGGGGTCACTTAATCCCACCCAATGCAGCCCATACAGAATCACTGGCAGTGCTGGAGAGGCCAGGAGTTGGAAAGCACGTGGCCTGGGGGTGGGGGGACATTGCCCCTCAGTTCCCTGGGCTCTGGTATGGACTAGCTGGGTGGTGGGTTGAGTCTAGTCTTCCCAGCCTGCTGTTCTCAACTGGGTTTGTGGTTTTCATCTGGCTCCACCGAAAAGATCAAACAAGCTCCTAGTAGAAAAGGGGAGTGAGAGAGGCGGGAAGGAGTTGTAAAGGGGTTTAAAGTGGCCCATCAGCGAAAGAATAAAACCAGAGTTTTGACTGGGTTTCCTCCCAGCCACCACTCCTACAAACACTGGGGAAAGGGCAGCTCCATCCCCACTGAAGGCTATGTGAGGGCATAAGGGGAGGAAGGAAGCACATGCAGTCCTTCCCCCAGCACCCTCCTCCAGCCCCCAACCTTCCCAAAGCCTGCACCACCCCTCCAACTCCCTCCCAGAGCCTGCACCACTCACCCTTCCTCACCCCACTCTGTCGCCCAGCCAGGAGACTGCACACACCCAAATTCCATCCCACTCAGCCCTAAGCAAAGCTCTTGCGTCTGGCTCCAGCTCCTCTCCAAGGGTTGCAGCTGTCTGGAGGTGCCTGCTTTCACACCTTCCTCATTTCACACCTCATTCATTCATAGGGCAAATTGATTACAAAATGGAGAAAAGATCTCATTCACTTCTAGCAAAAAAGACATTTTTTCTTTTACCTTAAATTATACTACCTTGGGGCCCATATAACATATTACCAAGGTTCAATACAAAGTCCAGGTTAAAAGTTATACAAAAAGCATAATGCAGAAGAATTTATCTACAACTGCATGATTATTGCTGTGTGCAGTAATATAGTGACCCCTGGGTCTTTTGGAAGATAGAAAGCAATAACTACAGAGGCAGAAATGAGTAGAAAAAAACTGACTATCGGGGGGGTGGCAGCAGTGAGTCGGGGGCGAGCGGGTGGCAAGCGGCAGGTGGACAAAGAGCGAGCAGTGAGCCAGCAGGGTTTCAGAAAGGGGCAGGCTAATAGGGGTTTCTGCAGGGGAGGTAGAAAGTGAAGGAGGCGAGTGGGGGTAGGGGACTGACTAGGAGGGAATGCAGCAAGTCAGTGGGGGTACTAGGGGGTGAAGAGGGTGTGATGGTGGGGCAGAGGGGTGGGTCGCATTTTACATGCTGTGATCTGGTCAACCCATTTGTACCAGATTTCAGAGTAGCAGCCAGTTAGTCGTACTGCAAAAAGACAGGAATACTTGTGGCACCTTAGAGGCCAACAAATTTATTTCAAACATAAGCTTTCAATGAGCTACAGCCACACTGCTTCGGATGCAAAGAATGGAATATTTCTTTGCCTAGTGTGCTGTTTCTCCACCCCACCCCGCCAAAACCTCCTCTTTGGCCCATAGCTGTTTCAACGGGGTGCGCTGAGGAAGGAGGTTTGTTTCTGCAAGGCGGGGTGGGGGGGGCAGTGTTTCCATGGGGGCCGGGCGTGCTGGGGGGAAGGGAGGGGAGGGGGCATATAAGTAACATATTGAAGAAATCAGTGCGCAAGACAGAAAACAGTTTGAGTATGATTCCGCAGGCGAACTTTTCCCTGATCCAAAAAAGCTTACAGAGTGCAATGCTTCAATCAAGTGTTAGACCAAACCTTTACAGTCACTTGGAACAAGGTTTAACAGTTACAAAGCATGAAAATTTATTTTGATTTTTATGCAAATTAAAAAATCTTCAAGGACAACCATTACAAAAAAATCGCTGCAGATCTGGGAACTTGCATAAAAAAAAAAAACTGACAGAAATGTGAAACTATAAAGGAAAACAAAAAGTTTTCAACTTGTAAAATCAGTTGACATAAATGCGCTACATGCTTTGTGAGAACTGGAAGCATTAAAAAAAAGCCCCCAATTTATTTTTTCAATTTCTGATTGTAGAAACCCCTACCTTCATGTCTTGCATATAAATAACGCAATCAACAGGCATTCCAGATTTATTGATAGCAATTTCGAATCCTTCCTGACTATTCCGCTAACTGTTAAGCCTCAGGAGAGGAGTTCTCGAAGCTAAATCTAATTAACATATCTGCGACAGCAATGCAGGAAGACCGATTAAACAATTGGCAACATGTCTATTGAATGCGAAGTAATGAAGAGCTTAGAGTTAGGCAATATACTGACAGATTCTTGTCAAACAAAAAAGCAAGAAGAATAAAGTTTTTAAAACCATATAAGGTGAGGCGTACATAAAGTTCCTCTTAATGAACTTAATTATTTACTATATATAGTTGTAATGTATGTAAAATATAATTTGTTATTGTGTATATATGCATAGAAAGTAAATAATACATGGAAAGAAATGAAAATGTTTTTTTTTTTTAAGTGCTTTTTTTTTTTTTTGTCATCCCTGCGGGGCCCCGTCAAAACGTTCGAATTGGGCCCCCGTACTTCCTAAAGGCGGCCCTGGATTCCACCACCTCTCTAGGTAACCCATTCCAGTGCTTCACACCTTTCTAGTGAAAAAGGTTTTTCCTAAAATCCAACCATAAACTTCCCCACTGCAACTTGAGACCATTACTTCCTTGTTCTGTCATCAGTAACCAACTGAGAACTATCTTTATCCATCCTCTTTGGACTCCCCTTTCAGGTAGTTGGAAACAAGCTATCAATCCCCTTCATTCCTTCTCGTGCTGCAGACTAAACAATCTCAGTTCCCTCAGCCTCTCCTCATAAGTCATGTGCTCCAGCCCCTTAATCATTTTTGTTGCCCTTCGCTGGACTCTTTCAATTTTTCCACATCCTTCTTGTAGTGTGGGGCCCAAAACTGGACACAATACTCCAGATGAGGCCTCACCAATGTCGAATAGAGGGGAATGATCACGTCCCTCGATCTGCTGGCAATGCCCTTCCTTATACAGTCCAAAATGCCGTTTGCCTTCTCGGCAACAAGGGCACACTGCTGACTCATAGCCAGCAATAGCATCTATCCCCATGATATCTATGCATTTGGATTTGCAGGTTGTAACTGAGAGAGAATTTTTTCCTTAAAGTCACTTGTAGAAGGGAATTGAAGTGGCTTGAACAGAAATGTTGGAAGATATTCTCCCTCACAACAAGGTCTATTCTATTTATTTCCCTGTAGTGGATGTTCTAATTGAAAATGGAAGATCCAAAACAAGACTTCCCCAATTCTGCTCCCATTTAAGTCAATACAAGTTTTGTTGGTGACCTCAGTAGAAAGATATAAAGATATATATAAAATACACACACACGCTCCAGGGTACAATTGAGTTTCTTGATACACTCAAGGTGTGTCTTTGCCAATGAATGTACAACCTTGGTTCAGGGCAGGCTCTACAGTTTTCGCCACCCCAAGCAGCGCACCGAATTGCCGCCACAGACGGCTGGGGCAGTCCGTGTGCTCTTAGGACGGCAGGTGCCTGTCCACGGCGGTGGCAATTCGGCAGGAATGTCTATGTTTAGCTGTACACAGCAGCTTCAGCTAAACATAGAAGCAGCTGCTGAATTGCCTCCACTGCAGAAACGTGTCTGCCGTTCTAAGGGCACAGGGACTGCCCCCACTGCCTGCGGCGGCATTTCAATGCACTGCTTGGGGGCAAAACAACAGGGACTGCTGCCCCAAGCACCAGCTTGGAATGCACTGTCATACTAATCATAGATTATTAGGGTTGGAAGGGACCTCAAGAGATCATCTAGGCCAACCCCTTGCTCAAAGCAGAACCAATTCCCAAATGGCCCCCTCAAGGATTGAACTCACAACACTGGGTTTTGCAGGCCAGTGCTCAAACCACTGAGCTATCCCTCAAGGACCTGGGATGCATTCTCGTGGCCAGTCACTTGTTTTATTCCAAGAGTGAGAGTGGGCATGTGGCAGGGAAGTTCCCAGGAGGACACCATATTGGGTTCTAATCAGTGGATGGCAAAGGAGGGGAGATCATTCATTCATCAGCCCAATTTTCATTGACTCTAAATAGGGGATGGAGGATGATAATGAGAAGGAAGGAGGGAGGGGGGTGCTAGCTCTCTCATAATATCTCCCAAGTGATTAACGGAAGCATTTTAAAAAATTTTAATACAAGAAAATGTTCTTTAATGTCTGATCTTTTGGCTGTTCCAGTGTCCTCCATTGCAGCTTCTCGGTACATGTAAAAAAAAAATAACTAAAACTTGCAAACCCATCCAGTTAGAAATGGACAAAAGTCAGTACAAAAGCTCATCTGCATTTCTAAGGTGTCCATCACCATGGCATCTAGGTACCAATACGTCATTTTAGAAGGAACCAACAGTCCTCCCTTGCTCCTTCACAATTTTAGTTTGAGCTGCACATGTATGAGGCATTGAATCTAGATGACTTACTCGAGGAATAAAATTTGATCTGATAGTATCCCTTTAACTCAAAGTGCCATCTCTAGGGATTAAAAAATAATCCTAGCACTGCCCACATTGACACTGTGCCCGTGAGAGAGTGGCATGGTGCTTAGCCTTGCTCAGAGCAGGTTTGCTCCAAAGGGCACAATCACCTTCTTTCTCCTGGGAGCAATTTGGTGCG
>NW_027427086.1:0-1185 GCF_003597395.2 Chelonoidis abingdonii
ATGGGCCGGGCTTCCCGGCTGGACCGCATCTCCCATGATGCACCACAGCCAGGGACTCCCATCATGCCCCATCTTCCCTCCCCACAAGTGCCGTGTACCATGGGAGATGTAGTTCAGGCCAGACTCCCAGGGCAGATATCATGGCACGCATCCATGGGGGGGGGGGGCATGCATCCTGGGAGTCCATGGCTGTGGTGCATCATGGGAGATGTAGTTCGGACCAGACTCCCAGGGCAGATATCATGGCACGCATCCTGGGAGTCTGTGGCTGTGGTGCATCATGGGAGATGTAGTCCCAGCTGGGACCCTACAGGTGAAGCGAGTTGTGATGCACCAAAGAGCGACCCGTGAGGGGGTCAAAGCACCTCTGAACAGCTCAGGCCAGCAGCGCCCCCTCTCCCCAGCTCTCAGACGGTGCGATCCCCGCGGAGGGGGGCAGCCTCCCTCCCGGCACACACCTCGACGGCTCGCTCCAGGATGCCGATGGCTCCCGTGTAGTCTGTCCTCTGATAGGCTGCCCGGGCCTCCTGCATGGTCACTTCCAGCTCGGTGAGCCTGGCTAGCTGGGTCTGAGCCTCCTTGTGGCCGGGATCGCTCTGCAGCTGCGGGGGGCATGAAGGGGGAGGAAAAAACCCAACAAGGATTGGCAGTGGCCCAGAGGGAGCCCTCCGGCAAAGGGGGTCCCCCGGCCAGTGCCCTTTGGGGACAGAGGTTCCATTCCCACGCCTCTCACAAGGGGGTCCCTTCTCGCGGCACTCACCACGGCTTCGAAGTCCTGCTTGGCCTGCTCCGTGTTGCCCTGCTTCAGGAAGATGTTGCCCCTCTGCAGCCTGGCCTGGGGAGGAGAGAGAGCGAGAGCAGATTCCCAGGGTGAGAGACTCTGGCAATGACCGATTCAAACCGGCGCCCTCGATCGAGGCAAACTTCTTAACGCTTAAGCCCGGTGGTTGTGCTCCGGCACCTCGCCGAATCAGGGCCTTAACAGCCGCTACCACGGATGTGCCACGTTCGGTTCCCGGAGGGATGTTTGCTAAAGCATCCGAGGGAGAAGCCTACGTGGCACGGGAAAGTCAAGGCTATCTTAATGTTTCGGACCTAGCGCCTTTCATCTATGGAGCTCAGCGCCCGTGCCAGAGGAAAGTCAGCGTCATTATCCCTGTTTGACAGATCGGGGAAACTGAGGCA
>NW_027427087.1:0-3119 GCF_003597395.2 Chelonoidis abingdonii
GCTGCACGCTACACCCGTAAGGGATGTGGTTTACAAGCAGCGCTGGGAGAGCTCTCTCCCAGCGCTGCGGCTTTGACTACACTCACACTTCAAAGCGCTGCCGTGGCAGCACTCCCGGGGCAGCGCTTTGAAATGTCTAATGTAGCCAAGCCCTTAGAGAGCTTCCATCACATCGGGGATGTGCTGACATACTATGGCCACCTCCCATGCGATTTTGCAGGGTGGCAAGACTGGGACGGAAGGAGGTCACAAGGAAGTGTTTTGCTGGGTGAGGTGAGACACTCAAACTGAAAAACAATACAGTAAACATAAGGGTGGGAGAAACTTTAATGATGGGACAAGGAGCATTACAGAATTATTTTTTTTTTAAGCATCTTGGTTTGCCCTACTGGTTTCACTCATCCAATCGCAGGCCAGCCTCCCGGCACACAACTCTGCCACATCACAGGTCACAGCTTCCCCCACCACCTCAGTGTCTTCCAGGTAAAGCCTTATATACACCACTATTCTATCTCCCTAACCACACCACAGCTCAGGCCCACCCTCTATAGGGCTGGTTCTTCTCCCACCGCTTAAACCTAACTCAGAAAACCCAGCCCTAGGCACCAAATTTCTCCTGGGTATTTGCTACTCACTGTCAGCAGGCCTAGCACTCACCCTTTAGGCCCAGTGGCGGATTTACCATAGAGCCAGGCCCACACTCCGGGGGAGGGGGGCCCCAACCAGGCCAACTGTTCACCACCTCCTGCTTTCTCCTGTGGGAGGCAGGTGCTTGGTGGTCCTGGCACTGAGGCGCCTGCTGCAGTACAGTAGCCAAGCTCCCACTGTTTGCCAGCACGAGGGTGGGGGATGAGCGCAGCTGCAGCATGCTCACCTGGGGAAATGAGGCAGGCATCAGGTCTTGGGGACAAGGGCGGGGGCAGGGTGTGGAACAACCACAGCTATTCTGACTGCAGCGCTGTACAGCCAGGCTGAAAAAAGAAGGTGCTGCTCAACTCCCCGGACTTTGCAGTTGGACACCACCTTCTGGGTCCTAGTGCTGGTTGAGCTCCCTTCTGTGTGCTGGCAGCCATCTGAGTGCCCATGGTGGGGCAGGCAGGGCCCGGGGGACAGAGGCAGTGGGGAAGGAAGGGGCATGGGCTGGGGAAGAGACGGGGATAGGGCAGGTATTGGCAACCTTTGGCACATGGCCTGCCAAGGTGAAACCCGTGGTGGGCCGGGCCAGTTGTTTACCAGCCGTGTCCACAGGTTCGGCCGATGATCACGGCTCCAGGCAAATGGGCGGGGGCAGCTTCTCTCGCCCACCCCCACCCTCCCTCCAATGGCCAGTGGGAGCCGCAATTGGCCAAACCTGAGGATGAGGCATGTAAAACTGGCCCGGCTCACCCTGGTCAGCCACGTGCTGAAGGTTACTGATCCATGGGATACGGGAAACGGGGGCCCAGCATGCGGATCCCCTTGGCAGCAGCTGGGGCTCCCCTGTTAAGCAAGCCCATCAAATACTCACAAGCCCCACCTGCATCTGTACTACCCCAATAAGCCCCACCCCAGGCACCTTCCCCACTGATTCCCCCAACCACCTACACCTAGACCCCCCCCAACCCACCCAAAGTGTAGCTAAATCTCTGTATTAAGCGTCTTCAAATAACTTTCATACAATTTTGTATTATGCCTCGCTATATAACCTTGTATTAAGCCTATCCATATATAACCTCTAACTTGCACATGACTTTGTATCAAGTCCTTTGATATAGGAACATTGTATTAGAGCCCTATGTAGAAAAACTTATAGAAAACATTATATTAAGCCTTGGTATAATGTTATAGCCCCTAAGGCTAGTTAAAGTAGAAGAAAAATGTCTTTTTTTGCTAGTAGGCTAAGATTCCCCTCCCCACACTCCCTTAATCAATTGGCATGTTGAATGAATGAGCTGTGAATGAGCAAGGCATGGCAGACACACACATACACACACACCCCTCCAGCCAGCTAGTTGGCGAGGGGATGGAAGCCAGACCCAAGGCCAATCAAACCTGTCCAGTGGGCTCACTGAAAAAAAGAGCAGACATACCGATGGCCTAAGGAGGTGCTTTAGACTCAAGCACCTGCTTCTGGAAACACTCTCTTTGAACAGTATTGGGACAACAACCAGAAGGAAGCAGCACAAAGGACCACTAGACACAGATTTTGACTCTGGTATAGAGTTGCACGATAGGGAAGCGGCTATAAATGTGAGGTGTCTTGCAGAGGCCCCTGCGTCTTGTCGACATCAGAGCATTGCGCCAGATCAGCAGAAACCCAGCTCCACCCTTCCCCTATTTACCTCACCTGGCCAGTGAAGTTAAGGGGTGCAACTAGTTGGTAACAACACCACGCAGTATGTATGTACTTGCGTGAGTGTACTATAGATCATATGCTACAGTCTTGATTAATACATGTGTTACCAATGAAAAGATCCTATGCAGTACTTTAAGTACAACCCCCACCTCCCTTGCACCCAGAGTCTCCCCCACCACCACCCCGCTGCTGAGCTCCAACCACTTTCACATGGTCTCCCTCCTCCCCCGCCAATGCAGACTCACATTGCCACTGCACCTGGCACCTCCCTGTGCAGCCAGATCGCCCACTTAGCTGCCTGCACCCAGACTGCACCCCACAGAACACTCTTACCCCCATCTGGCTACCAAGTCCCTTCGCACTTGGAGCCTGCTGCCAGGCTGAGCCTCCATCTGGTGTGCCTGGCACAAAAGGGGCAGGGCCCGAGGGTGTTTCTGGGGCAGGCCTGGCCCTTGTGCTGTGTCAGGGTCCTGTTCAGTCTCACTGCCACGTCCCTGTCCCAAGGGAGGGGGAAAGGCTGCAGCGTGTTCGCCCACCTCCATGCAGCCAGTGGCCTGTGCTCCCCAGTGCCACATTTATTGATTATTAAAAAAAAAAAGAAAAAAGAATTTTAAAATATGCACAGAATTTGATGCAGAATTCCCTCAGGAATATGGGGGAGCTGTACAGCTATGATGGTGGGACTGTGAAGGGGGTGCTGGACAGTAGGGGATCTCTGGGTGGAGGAGATGGGCAGGGTGGTATGGTGAGCCAGGTGCTGTGTAGTTGTGGTGGGATGTCAGCA
>NW_027427088.1:0-1493 GCF_003597395.2 Chelonoidis abingdonii
TTGATGTCCGGGGCTGACTGAGAAATAAAGATAAGTCGGACCGTGGACTGTGCATCCACGGTCTTGGGGTCTAGGTTAGTATAGGTACAAAATGCTTTACAAAGTCTCTCATAAAAATCAGAAGGGTGCTCCTCTTTCCCTTGCACAGTATTATGAACTTTTGACCAATCCAGAGTTCTCTCTCCTGCCTATTTGATACCTATTAAAATGCAGTCCCGGAATCTCTTTAAATTCGCCAGGTGGGCCAGATCATTCGGGTTTCATTGGGCCAGATTAGCAAGGGATATAAGGTCACGGGAATGGCTGCCGGCTTCCGTGGCAGCCTGGGCATCCCAAAGGACCCGCTCCTTCTCCTCTGTGCATAAAAAACAATCCAAAATTTGGCCCACATCTTGCCAATCGGGATTATGAGACTGGAAAATGGTACAGAATTGCCTGTGGACGACATCTGGGTTGTCCCTGAGGCAAGGTGTAGTGGTTTGCCAATTCGTAAGGTCCGCTGTGGTAAATGGAACATGAACGTGATGGTCCACGACATTCCCTTCTGTCTTGGAACTGGGATGATCCGGAGGGGTGCTTGAATTAAATTGCCCGTGGGTTTCTTCCCATAAACTGGCCCCAGTCTAGTGTGGGATGCACTACTCAAGAGGCTAAAAGACTGACCCACTACTCAGCATTTCGCCAGTAGCTGGTTCGTCTACTCGAGCTGTAGTGTCCTCAATTTTCCCGGGCGGGGGTTTCTGTGGTAGGGCTGCTATCTCTGAACCCACAGCTGCAGAGGAAGGTATCGAGCCCGTCCTACTTGGTAGTGCCGCTGCTACCGGTGGCCGAGGTCGAGGACAGTATATGGGGGGGGGGGGCGGTTTCTTCCCAAAAATCGGGCTCTTTAGGGGCAGAAGGTTTTGGGTATAGAATCTGTATTTTCTTTGTGGGACGATGAAGCTCATCGTCCCACAAGAACCCATAATCCATTTGTCCCGGTGCCTGGTTTTCCAGCGTCAGGCACAGAGGAGTTGAGTGAGTTGAAATGTCAAAAGACCCAAACTCAGACCAGTCGGTACCCAGGGCTGGCCAGTCCTGGGTACAAAGCTGCAATAAATGCCTCTTTGACATTCCTTTCTGAACATCAGGTAAAGGCCATTTATTTCACATGTAATCCAAAGGGCTGTCCTTAGAGGGTTTCTGCTGAGACCCACCCATCCGTTTTTCTGGAACTCAAATAGAGAATTAAAAAGAAAGAAGGAGGGAATAATGGTCTAATCCAAAACAATCCAAGCCAGCAATCTCTGCTACACTGACTGCCGCAGGGGACGGAACAGAAGGATTTTAATACGACTTCAGGGCTTCCTCGCACACTTTGGCTTCCGCCCTGAGGCATTGCGAACAAGAAGCTCAGTTCTGCCCACACACCTAACACCCAAAGGCATAAGACAGAAATACAGTAACCAGGTGTAACGGCCTTGGCCGCGGCTCAGCTCCGGGTCGCAGGGGCT
>NW_027427089.1:0-5209 GCF_003597395.2 Chelonoidis abingdonii
TGGGTTCCATCTATCGCCCCACCACAGTTAGGGAATCCCATTGCAGCAAAGCCATCCACTAGGACCTGCACATTTCCCAGAGTCACAACCTTTCATAGCAGCAGCTTAGTGATTGCTTTGGCTACTTGCATCACAGCAGCCCCCACAGTAGATTTTCCCACTCCAAATTGATTCTCGACTGACTGGTAGCTGTACGGCATTGCAAGCTTCCAGAGGGCTATTGCCACTCACTTCTCAACTGTGAGGGCTGCTCTCATCTTGGTATTCTGACGTTTCAGGGCAGGGGAAAGCAAGTCACAAAGTTCAATGAAAGTGCCCTTACACATGCGAAAGTTCCGCAGCCACTGGGAATCATCCTAAACCTGCAAAACTATGCGGTCCCACCAGTCTGAGCTTATTTCCCAGGCCTAAAATCAGCATTCAATGGCTAGGCCCATTACCAGCATGATCTCCAAAGTGCAGGGGCCCGTGGTTTGAGAGAAATCTGTGTCCATGTCCTCACCACTCTCGTCGCTGTGCTGCCATAGCCACCTCCTCCTCCTCTGGTTTTGCAGGTCCTGGTTCAGCATAGACTGCATGAGAATTCGCGAGGTATTTATAAAGTTCACGACTGCGATCTTGAGCTGAGCAGGGGCCATGTTTGCTGTGCTATGGCGTTTGCACAGTTCACCCAGGAAAAAAGGCACGAAATGGTTGTCTGCTGCCTTCACGGAGGGAGGGGTGAGGCTGTACCCAAAACCACCCACAACAGTGTTTTTTTTCCCCATTGGGCACTGGGATCTCAACCCAGCATGCCAAGGAGCAGGGAAGACTGCAGGAACTATGGGATAGCTACCCACAGTGCAATGCTCCAGAAATTGACACTAGCCTCAGCACATGGACACACATCGCCAAATTAATGTGCTTAGTGTGTCTGCGTGCACTCAACTTTATACAATCTGTTTTAAAAAACTGGTTTCTGTAAAATTGGAATCATCCCATAGCGTAGACATACCCATACTCTGTGCATTACCGTGACTGGTCCGTGGGTGTCACTGCTCCTAGAAGGCAGACACACGCTGTGCATTACACCACCTGGCCACTGGGTGTCACTGCTGTATCAAGGGAAACACCTTCTGTGCATTAAACCTGACATGACATGAGGTGTCCACTGCTGCTCCAAGGAGAACATCAAGAATGCAAGACTGGTTCAGACGCAAAGTCCATCTTAGCCCAGTATCCTCGCTGTCTCTAACAGTGGCCAGTGCCAGGTGCACCCAGAAGGGAATGGAACAGAGAGAATCATCAAGTGATCATCCCTGTTGCCATCCCAGCTTCTGGCAAAACAAGGCCTACAGCACATCCCTGGTTAATACCCTTGATGGATCTACTCACTAAAGCTTATCTAGTTCTTTTTGAACCCTGTTTACATCTGGCCCATTCACATACATCCTCTGCAAGGATTCCACCAGTTGACTATCAACGCCCCTGAGTTTCCCCACCCACCGGCGGTTGTATATGGAAAGAGAATGAGAATGAGGAGAGCCAGAAGTGTCTGCTCACTAGCTGGTGCCTCAAGTTTTCACCTCTAGGCAGCAGTGCTTGCAAGGTTTCTTTAGTCAGTTCCCATGCAGCTGTGCCCAGGGAAAGGGGAGTAGAGGCTCATGCTCCCCCGCCCCAATGCTCTTCAGCAGCAGCTGTGAATCCAGAGCCAAATTTAACCCTGGAATCTGGGCCGGGATTAGCCTGGCTGGAGTATGGGCTGGGGAAGGCTTGCCGGGGAGACAGATGCACCCACTGTGAGGGAGATCCTCCCATTGCCCCTGCCAATACCGCGCCTCACCCGCAGGATGGCACCTAGCACTTCTTTTCTCTGTCGTGGAGGTGTTGCTGCCTGCTTCCCCTTACATCATCTCTACCACCCTGGGGCACTGGGCACCCATCCTCAGCAAAAAGGCAGGTCCTGGTGTGGTCCATGGCACTGCCCTTGGCCCCCCCAAAAAAAAATTTTGGTGGAGAAGCTGTTGGAGGAAGTATAGGGGGTGGGCGAAGGCTGGGCGGACCAGGACTCCTGGGTTTCTCCCCACAACTCTGGGAGGGAAGGAGATTAGGTGGGTAGAGTGAAGGAGGGGCAGGGCTGGGATGCACAGGGCTCCTATTTTTCTGGTTTTATCGCACCTGCTGCAGCTGCCTTGTTCTTGCAGTGCATTTCCTGTTCCAAATTCATTTGCTGACTTGTGTTAACTCACCCAGACGGTGGCCTGCGTCTCAGTGTGGGAGAGGACCCTCCTAAAGCATCTCTCTCCCCTGCAGGTGACCCTGCAGCACTCGGAAAACATCCACAAGATCAATGGGCACTTTGAGCACTGAAGCAGACAGGGCCAGGTGCCAGCCCCCCCAGAGAATGGGACCCAGCACCCCCTACTTTTTATTAAGGATTAAAAAGGGTCCAAGGGGTAAATCAGGAAGGAGGGGGTGGCAGGGTCTGAGGGAGGGGGTGGAAATTGACTGGTCGACGGGTCAAAGAGCTGAGGCAGAGTTAGGAGAAGGCCCTGAAGGGAAAAGGTTTGGGGGGGGGAAGGAGCCGAGTTAATCCCAGAGGGAGGCATGCCAGATGGTAAACCGCTCACAGCAGAGGCAGAGGGTAACCAGTATATCCCGTGGGCTGAGACTCCAAGTGTTGCAAAAATAGGAGTGGGCGGGAGAAGCAGAGACGCTTTTTATTTCCTCATCCCACGCGCAGCGCGCTCTCAGATGGGCTTTCCCCCGAGCTGGACCTAAAGGCATACAGCCATCCCACTGCCTAGACACTCGCAGCTTCTTCTCTGATGTAACCTACTGAAGGTGCTGCAGTAGGAGACTCAATTCAGTGAAACGGGCAAGTCCCTATACGCCCCCCAGCTGGGGTGTGCATCCCCTTCCCCACCTTTCCCCATCACTCCCCTCAGTGGTCAGGTAGTTACATGCAGCGCTGCCAATATTTTCATTGGTTGCAATATAATGGAAATTGGAACATTACACCGCACTTTAAAAGCAGATACAATGTAATGAAAATACTTTACTGTGAAAGTAAAATAGGTTTTGAAAGTGTGGACAAAGTCAGGTTTCCTCACCCAGCTGTTATGTTGCTGAAATGTTGGTGCGTTGGCTTCGGCAAAAGTGTTGGGCCAACCTTAGAATTTTCAAATGAATGATATTGTTAAGCGAGAATGGAATGAGCTCTTCCACTACAGCTAACCGATGAGCAGGGTTGGGAGGAGCGCTTTTGGACCAGACTGTATTGTACTGAACTCACCTCTACTCCTGCGAGGTATCACAGCGGAACAGAGCTGGCTGCCTCTGCTCTAGGTGCTGGAGGAGGGACATGGGGGTGTGTGGCGGCGCATCAGACCAGGCGCGTGGGACCTTTCTAATCCTCCCTCCTGCAAGGGCCTGTATATAATCGAATCCTACGCAAGACTCTGCTGAGCAGACTTCCCCTTTTTTTCAAGCGCCATGGGTGGGTCAGAGGAAAAGTGGTGGTAGGACCAACCTAAGGGGCCAAGCTTGTGAAACATCAGGTCAGACACGAGAAGAACCCCAACCTATCAACGGGTAGAAAGTTCTAGAGCCCAACCCAATTGTGGCACCCAGCCAAGCCCGGCCCTAGAGGTGCGAAAGTCACTCCAGCGACACAGGAGATTACTCTTACATCAGCTGAGACGGGAAGTTGAGCTCTGTGCTTTACACAAACACAACAAGGTCCACTTGAGAGCTGACCTTATAGTGCTAGGCACATGAACTAGTCTGAGTGCTGCCCATTTCACCATGAGACCAGCCTTAGCTTCACTTCTCTCCACATGCGGTGACGCTCATGGGGCTGGCTTGTGTAAAGGGGGCTTTGGTCCTTACTAAAAACTTATGTGGGGGGGGAAGGGGAAGGGAGGGGTTGTTGCTAGTTCCCAGCACAGATCAGAAGGGGAAGGACAATGGGAATCAAAGGAGCCTGGAGCTGACAGTCCCCAGGGACAATGGGGAGGGCCAAAGCTCCAAGTTAGTCCGCACTGACAGGCCAAGGGCAGTATGTCTATGAGAGAGCCCAAAAGGTGGTTCCAGCCTGAAGGGAGCAGGACTATCAGACAACATAACACTGCGAAACACGCGCAAGGGACTCCAAACACCCTCAATCTGCACATACCTCACAGTAATCGCCACAGACGAGATATGCATATCAGCATAAAAAATAGGCCACATGGGCAGCCAAGGGGACAGAGGTGGCATGTCAGGTACATCAGCAGCAATTCAGAGCAGGTCCTCGTCCTCCAGAGGGAAGGACGCTGCCACCGAATTGCGCTGAAGAAAAAGGTGCACAGTGGAGCTGCTCACGGATTGGTGTCATGGGTTGTTTTTTCCCCCGCGCTGGGGCAGCAAAAACCCTGGGTCCATTGCGCTGTTCTTTTCGCCCGCAGCACACGTCACAGCCCCATCAGCAGGTTATAGCACACCAGCCGTGGGCAGGGAAATTATTGGGGGAGGGAGACACCCAGCTCATAGACCCATAGGGGAGGGAATATTGGGGAGGGATGAGGCAGAAGGGGAGGAGAGACCCGCCCATTCGACCCTAGGGGCAAGGATATTGGGGTCAGGAAAGGAGAGGAGAGGAGGTTGGCAGAGACCCCATAATGTGCAGGGAAAATGGGGGTGAGACGTGGAGGGAGCTGGGGGAGCAGAAAAGACACGTGTGGAGTGGTGAAATGTTGCGTCCAGCGGAAACACTGAGTCAACTCCAGGACATGATGTGCCAGAGGGGAACAGGGGCATGGAGAGAGACCAGCCCCCAGAGCCCAAGAGAGATACTTGGGGGCAAGGGGAGGGGATGGAGGGATGAGAGACCAGGTCATAGACTCCCTGCGCTCCAGTTTGGGGGGAGGGGGAATCACACCCAAGCACTCGCCGTCGGCCGTGGCTGGGAGTCAGGGGAGTGGACCAGGCTGGGCTGTCACTCACTTACATGACAGTGGAGTGGCAGGGTCGGGGCCATGGGGAAGAGCCGGGCATCCCCCTGCATGCAGCTCCCCCACCCACCAGCTCACCTCCACATCCGCTTTCTTCCTGAGCAGCACCGGTGCCACTCCACTTATCTGGCCTGCCCAGGCTTGTGGTACCAATCAGGCTGTTTAGTGCAGCAACCATGGGAGGGGAGAAGAATTAAGAGTAGGAGCGGATGCTCAGGGGAGAAGATGGACAGGGA
>NW_027427090.1:0-1648 GCF_003597395.2 Chelonoidis abingdonii
GTGTCCTAGAGGACTTTCCTCCACAGCTAGAAACAGGCTGATGTTGCTTTTGAGTCAGAAGCTCTCGGGGGGGCAGGGGAGCTATATAGCACACACCAAATTGTGTAAGTAACGTGTGACCTAAGGCCTGGTCTGTGTACAGATCTTGTACTGGGGCAGTTAGGTCAGTGAGGGGTGTGACTTCTTAGCACTGTAGTCCCCAGTCCCACCCCTAGAGTGCATGTAGTTCTAGATGTTTATATCAGTAGAAGCTATTCCTATATGAGAAGGTGAATAAACATCCCAGGACTAGCACTCCTATACCGGCATAACTGCCTCAACACTAGGGTGCATCATTTAAACTGTACTGGTGGCTCAACCCTTCAATTTCAATGCCTTGGCTTCTGACTCTGGAAACATGGTCTTCATCTTCTGTAACCTTGGCATAACTCAGGGTACGTCCACACTACCCGCCGGATCAGTCAATTTATCAGGGATCGATATATCGTGTCTCATCTAGAAGTGATATATCGATTTCCCCGAACACGCTCCCGTCGATTCCAGGGCAAGAGGTGGAAGCGGAGTTGACGAGGGAGCTGCGGCTGTTGATCCCGTGCCATGAGGATGAGAGGGAAGTCAAAATAAGATATGTTGACTTCAGCTATGCTGTTCCCGTAGCTTAAGTTGCATATCTTACATTGACCCCTCCTCCCCCATCCCTTCCCCCCGGTGTAGACCAAGCCTCAATCACGGCATGTGACATTATAGCAGGACCTGCTGTTTATAAATGTAGTACCCTCCCCTGCCTGTATTGTCATCATTCCTGACTCTCTCTCTCTCTCCAGGCTCTCTGTGAGGCTCTTGCTATGGGCCGGAGCAGCCTGGAAAAGAGTCGAAGCTTTTAAACTTTGTCAATATTTTTAATCTTGTAGATTCCCCAGTGGCTGTTTTAGACATTTCTTACTGTCCAGATTGAGAAATAAAATCTCCCTTTGTGTAAACAGTGTGGTGTTGTGCTCTCTGCTTCCAGAAGAGACCATGTCAATGGCCTGACAAGTGCCCCTGTGCGCTTCTGAAAAGTGCATTTCCCATCTACTCTTCCTTCCCAACAGAGGTGGCTTGGATGGAACTTGTTGAGAGATATATTCTAAGAAATAAGTGTCTTTGTTTCATATTTCACTTCTGGGCTTTTCTAATCATTACATTTGGCCTTTTTTTATTTTTAAAAATCTGTTTAACAAAATATAAGGAAATCATGAGGAAAAGGACACGAATTAAAACTGCAATGAATGGTATCATTGTAGCCTTCGTGAAAATAAGTGATGCATTAGTCCTACCCACCAGAGAAGTGTCCCCATTATGATTACATCATTTGCATCCTTGCTGGCAATGCTGAGCAAAGAGGACACAGACTGAATGGACTATGGAAACTGAACTACTCTCTCACCACTTGCAGGATTAGGCAAGATTGTCAGGGGAGGGTGTGTTATGAAAACGAGTAGTAAATAACACTTATGCCTTGATCCCTTTTCCTCAGACTAGTGCAATCACTTGATAGACTGCGGTCTATATAATTTCCACCGCCGTGCATGTTTCTTCTCTCAGATCAAATCTATTGTAGGAGTCCCAGTCTTATTAAATCACTCCTCCCAAAGCCAATGAAGGTTTT
>NW_027427091.1:0-1092 GCF_003597395.2 Chelonoidis abingdonii
AGCCCCTCCTCCCTTTAAATGGCCAACCCATTTTAAATGGCCAACCCAACAGCTGCTTGGTATGGAAAATGAGGGCACCGTGGTTTGAAACCATTCCCACATGTTATGAAGGTTAAAGAAGCCAAAAGACTGTGTCTTACCACGGCTACGTGCAAGCCAAATTCTGTTGCTCATCCCTGCGTGAAAGATCTCTCACACCAAATGGCATACCCTCAATAAGAGGCAAAATGCGACCTTGTACTGAAAGCATATGTGCTATGTAATGTTGACAGCAAGGTTTACCATGAAAGAGTCTACCCATTGTTCTCTAAAACGTGTCTTTTTAACTACCACTCTCCCTTTTTTTTCCCTCCACCAGCTGCAAACGTTTCAACGCTCACACTATCTTCTCTTTCCCAGAGGCTAGCGAAGATTAGAAGATGAAAAAAATGCACTTGCGATGAAATGTTCTCAGAACTCAAGAAGTCCTCCAACACTGAAAGAGCCCAGCAGAATGCATGGAGGAAGACAATGTCAGAGTCCAGAAAAGCACAATATGAACTCGAGGACAGGTGGGAGGCTGAAGATAATAAGTGGTGGGCTGAAGATGATAGGTGGCATCAGCTTGGTGACAGAAGGCGAAAGGCAATGCTGAGGCTACTGAAGGAACAAACTGATATTTTCTGGCATATGGTTGAGGTTCAGGAAAGGCAGCTTGAGCACTGAGTTCCATAGCCTACTCACCCAGGTGCCCAAGAATGGAGTGGCGGGGGGGCTCCAGGCACCCAACCACTCCACCCCAAAGGACTGCCCAAGCAACAGAAATCTGGCATTCAATAAGTTTTAAAGTGCAGTGTGGCCTTGTCCTTCCCTCCTTCCCCACCCCACCCAGTGCTTCCCTTCTCCACACCCCTCCCGGGCTACCTTGGCAGCTATCCCCCTATTTGTGTGATGAATTAATAAAGAATGCATGAATGTGATGCAACAATGACTTCACTGCATCTGCAAGTGGTGATTGAAGGGGAGAGGGGAGGGTGGTTAGCTTACAGGGAAGTAAAGTGAATCAAGGAGGGGTGGGGGCTCATCAAGGAGAAACAAACAGAACTTTCACAC
>NW_027427092.1:0-3362 GCF_003597395.2 Chelonoidis abingdonii
ACTGGAATGAATTCAAAGCAAGCGCTTTCACCACGTGTTCCAGCAGTTCTACTGACTGAACTTTCAGTCAGGATCCCTCCCCTGGTCCAATGCTGCGCCCTTTGTTCTCCAGGTGTCCTGGGTGCAGTGGGCAGAGAGAAAAGGAGGAATGATTTGGGGCATCTGCCCTTCCTTCTGATTGTCCTTTCTCTTCTCTGAAAGATCTCCAGCTGAGGTTCAGGAGACAAAAAGACCGTGTGGACGGACACGCCAAGCTATCTCTTTTTAAGATGTAGAATTTTTTGTCTGCTCCCTAGACTTGGAATATTTCTTATTAACACCACGCAATGGAATCTTATTACTTTACATACAATGTTGCTACTCACATTTTATCAGGACAATCATGGGTGGCAGGTATCATAGGCTGGGGAAGGCTGTGCCTCCCTAAACAGCCTGGCATGGCCGCGCCCATGCTCCACTCCCAGGCTCCCTCCTGCCTGCTGTGCCCTTTTGTGGCAGGCTGGGAACTGCAGTGCACACAAGACCCCCGGGCTAAGGCCATGCCACACCATGTAGCCCATCCCCCCGGTGCTGGGACCATGGTGTCCTCTCAGGGCTGGGAGTGCTCTAGTTGCGTCGCCTGCCCTGCACTGGGGCTGGGGACGCTCCAGCCAGGCCGCCTACCTGGAACTGGTGGTGCATGGGAGGGCTGGGGGTGTGTGCTCCAGACTCCAGCAAAAGAGGGGGGCAGAAAGGTGGGGCCTTGGACAGAGGGGGAGGGGCTGGGGGCTAGCCTCCCGCAACAGCATGTTGACCCATGAGAAAAATATTGACCAGTGAGTTATTAGTTTTCAAATTTTGTACAAAAGATTACTACAACAATGTGAAAGGTGTGAATACAGGGTACAGACCGCCACTGGGGTATCATAGAGGTCTATAAAACCATGAATGGTGCAGAGAAAGCAAAACAGGAAAGTGTTATTTTATCAAATTGGGAAGGGTTATCTTTTTCCTAACACAAGAACTAGGCGTCACCCAATGAAATTAATAGGCAGCAGGTTTAAAACAAACAAAAGGAAATACTGCTTCACACAACATACACACAACCAGTGAAACTCATTGCCAGGCAATGTTGTGAAGGCCAAAATTATAATGGGGTTCAAGAAAATTACGTAAGTTCATGGAGGATAAAGGGCTACTGTGGCATTACACCCCTTATTCTTAATAGCAATATTGTTATATGATATGATTATGGCATAAGTATAATGTATTTTATGCAAGATGGTCATGCAAGATATAATTGAAAATGTTATAATTCACTGAATATGATTATCCTATTTGTATGCATGTATCATTGTGGTATCTAAAGTTAGGACTTGTCTATGCTGGCAGTCAAAGTTTAGGGTACCGGCGCATGGGTTGTGTTCCCTGACCTGACTGTAGGTATGATGGTTCCTCCAGGTGCAAGCTGACGGGGGGTCCACGAGCCTGCCTGATCACCCGCCTGGGCTCCTTACACTGTTCTGAGAGACAGCCCCAAGTCCCTCCCAGCACACACAACAGGTAGGACACACCCAGCTGCAGCAATACAAACAGACACTAATCAGTTCTGCATGGGAAGGCTTAAGCTAGGAACTGGCCCCATCAGGCCCAAACACTCCTCTGGGGGGAAACCCAAATTACCATGCTTGCGCTGCACAGGGGCTGGCAGCGATAGCTCATGACATTCATCCATCCTTGCAATGTGCAGAGATATACACAGCCTTTCTGCCGGTATGATTCCACACACTGGTTTTGTCAGACATAACAAAATACGTTTTGACTACAAAGACAGAACCTGAGTTGTCATAAGTAGATAGGTAGTGGTTAATTTTCTTTACCGTAAGGTGAACAAAGGGAACCCAAAGCGACCTGACTCAGGAGGACAATCAGGAACTGGATTTTTAAAAGTCAGGGTCTCAAGCGGAATTGTGTTACTTCTGGGTCTTTTGTTTCTCCGGCTATGGATGAACAGCTTCCTGCTAACTCCAATTTCTTTTCTAACATCTCCTACAAATTGTTGAGTATAAAGGCAACAAGGCCAAAAATAGGCTGTTATATGCTTTGTGTTGTATTTAATGTTTGTTTACTGTCTGGACTGGTTAATTGGGCTCATATCTTGATCAGACTGTTATGCATATCTTATACAAGATGCTTATTACATCTAATGCAGTGTGTGTTTATTTTCGCTCTTTTTTCCTTCTTTTTTATATAAAGTTTCTTTTAAAACTCTGTTGCAGTTGGTGTTGGTCTCTAGGCACGGAACCAGGGCGTGGAAATTCTTTATTTAATAAGATGTCGTCTTGACTAGATTGATGCATCCTCAGGGGAGGGTGATTCCTCCTCGTGTTTTTTGCCTCAAGGAGCAAGCTCACTGCATCGCCCGTCACGCAGGAGGGAAGCTGGGGACAGGATAAGGACTGGCAGACAAGGGGAGGACTTGTTCCTGTTGAGATAGGGAGACCAGGGGTTCTGGAGTCTGGGCGTCCCCAAGGAAACGTTGGTGGGTGACAGGCCCTGAAAAATCCTGGTTATCGGGCGACGGTGTAATACTTCAGGAAGACTTCCCCAAAGCGGTGGTAAAGCTTGGGGGAGGTCACAGTAAACACTAATTTTGAACGCTAGTCCAGATTGAGACAGACGTTTACCACAGAGTGATGATAAGGGAAGCAAACAGATTTCAAGCAGATTACCTTAGCAATACAACAAAAACACAGTCTAAAGCTTAAACATAAGAAGATGGAGATAGTAATAGCAAATTCTCGCACCCTAATTGTTGACTTTAAGGCCCAGTTTGGTAGGATGACTTCTCTGCGGCAAGTGCATCTTGTTGCAGCTTAAACCGCTTGAGAGATCAACTCATCTCAACAGGCCAGAATGCCTCTTACACTTTGCTCAATAAAAAACCTCACTTCTCCCTCATTCAGTCCTTGTTTTCAGTGTTTCCAAGCATCTCCTTTGGCAGGGAGTCAGTGACGAACATGATTGATGACAATCCTCATACCTTAAACATACGTTTTGCATAATGGAGGGAACCCTTTGTCACTCATAGTTTTAGTTCCCATAACTAGTCAAGTAGAGAATAACAGAGCTGGTTTTCCTAGTATTGGATAATCCGGTATACTAGAATGTATATCTGCTCGCCTGGGTAAAATAGCTGGCCGTGAGTCAAAAGCTGGTTCTGTGTTCATCCTTGGGATATTTTCTCGACTAGGGCGGGAATATTATGCTTCTTCATAGAGACTGGATCTCCGTTAATGAGCCCTGTCCTCACGTCAGCTATCTAAGACTGATTTCATCTGGTCTGTGGGCATTCCCCTGGTTAAAGACACATGTAATAGATT
>NW_027427093.1:0-2554 GCF_003597395.2 Chelonoidis abingdonii
GAGTAAATCGATTTTAGATATTCGATTTCAGCTACGCTATTCTCGTAGCTGAAATTGCGTATCTAAAATCGATTTAATCTCGTAGTGTAGACCTGGCCTAACACAGACATGTCTGCAAAAGCCCTAGTGTAGATGCAGTTACACCAGAAAAAAGTGCTCTCTTTTGCTGGTATAAGCTGTGTTCCCACTACGACAGTGTGCCAGGATAGCTATATCAGCAAACCCCTTTTAGTGTAGATAAGGTCTTGGCCGGAGTTGCTATCTGCATATTCACTAACACCTGAAGACTTGATTAACGCACCCACCCCCTAAGACTGTGAACCGCCATAATAAAAGGTTGGTAAAACCTTGTAATTAGAGTAAGTGATGTAATCTCCGCCATTTCCTCTGGTTGTTCCACCTGCCTAATACCATCACCTCAGTCTTACCTGGAGCAAATGTTGATTTGAAATCAACATTTGAAATATTCTGTGTGACCCAAACAAAATATTTTTGGTTTTATTGTTTCTGCAAGAAAAACTGAAAAAATTCAGTTTGAAACTAACCATTTTTATCCCCCAGATTTTTTGGTTTGTTCACCAAATCAAAAATAAATTATTCACTCACTCTTCTTACGACTTCACTGGGAACTGAGCATTCAGCACCTCATAGGATTGGGCTTCTTTGCACTCATAATGGAACTGATAAGAAAAGGCAGACCCAAGTACTGTCTATGCAAGATTTCCCTCTTTCCCCTTTACCCCCGACAGCTAAATCAGTGCCCTTCAATCATTGAATCCTACATGAACTTGGCCAAAGGAAAAAGCGTGTATGTGCACAGTCAGAGATTGAACCTTCAACTAGTGTTTGTTGAACTGCATTGTCTGTCTAATTTAGAACTATCTTAGGCCTCTATTAAGAAGAAACTGCTGGTCATTTTGAATTATACCAGACTGTGTGTCTGACAGTGTTAGTGTGACATGGACAAATGTCCAACAGTGTTCACGCAGAGACCATGAAATTAATTTCTTCTTATGACTAAATTTGATTTCAGATTTTCAAAGGTTTGTGCAAATCAGGAACATATCATTCCTATGAAAAATATGGGAAACAATAAAGGCAAAGAATCCTGAAGCCACCTTGACAAGCTCCATCATATCTTTGACAAACCCATCCACTTCTGGACCTTCCAGTTCTCCTGTTTTACTCTGAAAGACAGAGGAAACATTAAAGGCATTTCACCAAGTCAGAAATATAATAATATTTTCTAGCCATCAGGTCCCCCCAAACTCCATGTATCTGTAAAATTCTATCCTCCAAACCATCACCTGTGATTTCTCCTCTCCCCATAAACTGTGATGACATCTTCCCTCAGCTGTTTGTGAGGCCTTTTGGTGACTACCCTACAAGTCCGGTGAAGGCAGGAAATGGCACTGAAGTGCTGCTTTCCAAGTGATATAGGACAATTAGGGAATTCAGTCTCTGCTGTGCCCCACGGGTGCTGCAATCAAAAGAGCTATGAATGGGGTTTTGAGGGTGGCATTTTGGTTCATGGGGTGAGGCAAGCATGTGGTGCAAAACTGTTTGAAGGACACAGAGCTAAGGCCAGCCCTGCTTCTGTGATTCTATAACCACTGCTTCCCATAAGGAAAGAGACCCCTAACAATACAGCATCATCCAATGCTACACTGCATAGGAATGAATGCGAGTCCAAGTCCAGATGTGCCACTTAAACTGCAATATAATAAAACACCCCACAGAACTCACAACATCGTAGTGTGCAAAGATTTTCTCAAAATCATTCTTCCTTTCTTCTGTACTACAAGCCTGAATGCAGGGGAAAAAATGATAATGGGTTGAGGTTAGAGCTGAGTTATCTCAGCTGAAAAAAGCAGAATGAATGTATTAGAAAATAGTGCTACTTACATCCATTTTAAATTGAAGGAGGAAATTTTCCTGGAGTGCCAAAATCCTAAAAGGAGAGATCTAAATTATGATCTTTTTGGTTATCGTATTAGTTCTACTTGTCCAGAAGGCAAGAAGATTGTAGGTTATAGTGGTCTAAAGAAGGAGGTACTTTCTGAGAGATCTGTGGGTGATGTGACCATAAATCCCTCTCTGTTTGTGGGGAGTTGTAGTATGAATCCCTTGGCTCACTGTTCTGAAAATGGACTCCTTTATGTTAATGACTCTTACAGACATAGGTACTGACTCCTTGGGTGCTCTGGGGCTGGAGCACCTACGGGGAAAAATTGGGGGGTGCTCTGCACCCACCGACAACCAAACTCCCTGCCCCACCCAGCCAGCTCACCTCCACCTCCTCCCCTGAGAATGCTGCGTCCCCACTTCTCCCCTTAGCCCCCAGTACTTGCTGCCACAAAACATCTGTTTCACAGCGTAATAGGCTGTGGGAGGGAGGAAGGAGGAGCAGGAACATGGCACGCTCAGGGGAGGAGGTGGGGAAGAAATGAGGCCAGGGTCAGGATTTGGGGAAGGAGTCCAATAGGGGCAGGGAGGGGGTGGAGTTGGGGCGGGGACTTTGGGGAAGGGGTTGGAATGGGGGCAGGGCAGGGAA
>NW_027427094.1:0-1464 GCF_003597395.2 Chelonoidis abingdonii
CCTTTCTGAGCATTCAGCTTCCCAGACACAGGAAGTCTTGGGGAAGGGCGCTGCAGAAGCCCAGGCCCTGTGAAGCAGAGGTAGGTGGAATTCAGTGACTGAGTGAAGAGGGGCTCTTTCAAGCCCCTTGGGCCAGAGTGTTTCCTGAAGATCACACAGCCCTCCACCCAGACCAGGAGAAGGAACAAACAGAGCCAGAGGCTCTAGAAGCTCTCAGAGCTATCTGGGCACCAAACCAGAGCCAGCCAAGAGCATGGCAATTTTTGTGTTCCTAAAACTCGTTCCACGCTGGAGCTTTGTCAGGTTTAAATTCTTGTAATTGAGACGTTTTCTGGTGTTTCTGTCAGTGAGCTCATGCATATTCATCAAATATTTAGATCAGGGCAATGAGTCAGTGAAATAGAATCTCCATAATTTCTAGACCGTCAGCCTTCACAGGGCCACCAGTGGGAGGCAATATGGTACACACAGCTTCACCTAGACAGGGAGCTGAAGGGAAGGGATAACATGGATAGATCTCTTCTTGTGAATTGAAGGACCCAGACAGCAAAGACCTCTGTCCCCAGTCAAATAAGTGTTCCAGCCCTAACCTGGAAGGGTCACGTCTAAAGGTGGGAAAAAAGAGAGGATTGGTTTTTAAGACCCATTTGATCTCTGACTTGTATACTGAGGTAAAGGGGCTCAATTACTGACCCTTATGATTAATTTATCTGGCAATGTGGGCAACTGTTCCATCAGGATCTGGGACTGAGACCCATCTTCTCAGTCTGGGCCTGAGACTCATCTGACATGGGGCTACCAAACATCCATCCCTTGACTTGGGCTCAGACTGTACCTAGAGGCCGAGAAGTGGAAGGCTCTGTATGCTAATTCTAATACTTCTGAGCCAGTCGTTCCCCAGCTTGTGGGCAGATTGGCACAATGAGAAGCAAACGTCTCCATCTTCCATTCTTGAACTTGGCAGATGGCCAGTCCCCTTGGTTGTGATGCTACTTAAAAGGGTCTTTATTTCAAGCCAGGAAGTCTCCATTCATGTTTATCATTATGAAGCTGTAGTTAGTGGGTGGGGGAATGTGGCTCATGATGTGTTTCCTTGTCAGGAATCTGGTAGTACTAAATGGAAAGTAAATATTGTGAAATCTGATAATATTCATATTCTTTTTCAGGCCATACGGATGCTCCTGGTCCAGTGGACAGTCTCCTGAGAGGAACAGGATGGCTGAAGTACCAGGGCTAAGAAGTGAGACCTCTCCCACATCCAAATCACTGGAACTTGACTCCATAATTTGCTCCTGGGCCAGGGAATCAGTCTCCAGGTTTGGGGCCATCCAGGATTTTCTCCTTTTCTCTCCCCCTAAGGTGTAAGTCATGGTGACCTTACCCTGTTACCAAGGAGGGCTGGACATCTGCTTCCTGCCCTTCAACAGGGGCCTCCATGGGCAATAAACAAAAATTCACAGAAGC
>NW_027427095.1:0-1350 GCF_003597395.2 Chelonoidis abingdonii
GGAGGTGCGTGGCTGGTGCGGGCAGGCAGTGTGGCAGGGGCTGGCTGGAGACAGGGCAGGGGGTGCGGGGCTGGTGCGGGCAGGGCAGGCGGTGCGGCAGGGGCTGGCTGGAGATGGCAGGGTGTGCAGGACTGGCTGGAGATGGGCTGGTGCAGGGCTGGAGGCAAGGCAGGGGGTGCAGGGCTGGCTGGAGACGGGCTGGCTGCGGGCAGCGGGTGCAGGGCTGGCTGGAGACAGGAACTGGTGCAGGCAGGGCAAGAGGTGTGGGGCTGGTGCGGGCAGGGGGTGCAGCAGGGTCTGGCTGCGGGCAGCTGGTCCAGGTACAGGGGGTACAGCCCATCCTGTATGGTGAGTGCCCCCTCCTTCTCCCTCCCCCACCAGGGTAGCAGCAGCAGCCCGGGGCTCAGGGGCTATTTAAAGGGCCCAGGGCTCCCCTGCTTCCACTGCCCCAGCCCTGTAAATAGCTGCAGGAGCCCTGGGGAAGTGGCGGGGCTCCAGGGGCTATTTAAAGGACCGGGGCAGCAAAGGCAGCTGGAGTCCCCTGCTAACCCAGGGCTCAGGGGCTATTTAAAGAGCCCGGGGCTCCCCTGCTTCTACCGCCCCACCCTTTAAATAGCCACGGGAGCCCTGGGGAAGCGGTGGGGCTCCAATGGCTATTTAAAGGGCTGGGGAGGTAGAAGCGACAGGAGCCCTGGACTTTTTAAATAGCCCCCAGAGCCCTGCAGCCCTACCCCAGGGCTCCAGCAGTGGGGCTCTGGTGGCAATTTAAAGGGCCTGGGGCTCCAGCCACTGCTGGGAGGCTGGGCCACACCGGTACAGCACACTGGCTCTTGCTGGTACGCCGTACTGGGGCTTGGGCGTGGGGCCCTATTAGGGGCGGGCGATTCAGGGGAATTGGTTGAATTGGCCTAAAGCTGGCCCTGGCGGCTGGAATTTAAAGGGCTCTGGGCTCCCCACGGCTGCAGGCAGCCCAGAGCCCTGTCAATCCCGGCCGCTGCGGGGAGCCCAGAGCCCTTTGATTCCCAGCCATGGGCCACACAGTGAGCGTCTGCGGGCCGTGGCCGTATGTTGTGCAGGCCTGCACTAGATAGAAGGTTAGAAGCCTTCTCCTTCCCTTGGCCATGAACTAGTTCAGGAATCTTTTCCTTCTTGCTACAAGTTTCCCAACTGTCAGTGGGTAACACAATCAAATCACCTTCATGTTCTCCTTGTGCCCTGGCTAGGGTATCACCCTGATCAGACAGAGTTGCTACGCCATTTTCCAACCACACATTAGCAACAGGCAAACTACAAGCACCAGAATTGTCTGGTCTCTGGAATTTTGCTAGGACACTAACTGGATGCAACCTA
>NW_027427096.1:0-4420 GCF_003597395.2 Chelonoidis abingdonii
AAAACACTGATTGCTGAAACAAGCTAGTACTAGCAGGGGTCGGCAACCTCTCAGAAGTGGTGTGCTGAGTCTTCATTTAGTGACTCTGACTTAAGGTTTCACGTGCCAGTAACACATTGTAATGTTTTTAGAAGGTCTCGTTCTATAAGTCTATCATATATAACTAAACTATTGTTGCATGTAAAGTAAATAAGGTTTTTAAAATGTTTAAGAAGCATCATTTAAAATTAAATTTAAATGCAGAGCCACCTGAACCGGTGGCCAGGACCAGGGCAGTGTGAGTGCCACTGAAAATTAGCTCGTATGCCATAGGTTACCTACTCTTGTACTAAAGCGTCAGAATCATTAAACAACCCTTCTGCCTTAGAAAAGGCCTGCCCAACTCTTGGCTTCTCTCATGTTTGTACATGTTTTATGTGCACATATGACTTAGATTGACAAACATTCAGATTACTTGAATGCAGTTACAGATCACAACTTCCAAATGATGCTTGACTCATACCTATGTAAACTATCTATTTTTGATAACTATGGTATTATGCTTGAATAGGTAAAATTAAAATTGATTTTTCCAGGCTTTTACAGCCTTGCTCTGGTTTCCATGATGCAACAGCAGAATGGATTTTTTTTTAACTGAATGTATCCCAAAGAAAACAGAGAATGTTAACATTAGTCTTAGTAAATCTACAGTGAGCTTCACACCAAAGACTCAAGTTCTGGGAAGAGAGTCCCTGTAGGACCACACAGGACAATCCGTGAATTCAGTTTTTGCTAGCCTTACAGCTCAGGATGGAAAGAAAGACTGAACAATGTCAATATCCATGCAATTAATTCAATTTTGTTTTACTCTGAGAGAAACAGATCACTTAAGGAGCAAGAATGAATTTGCAAAACCTAGAGCAAAACCGGTAAATTTATGTGCTTCTCTTTTCTTTTCTTGAAGATTTCTCCGTTGTATATAATTGATACTTTCACTGGCTTTATAAGATATAAAGAACTATTTTAATCCATTTCATTTACGAGTTTGTCCTCCAGTTTTTTGTTTATTGGGTTTTTTTAAGCTCTTTTAGAAGGGCATATGCTATTGCTTTCACCAGTGAACAGTTAGCAAACATTTGGGACGTGTTCATGTCTTTCATAAAAGGCTCCATTTTCAGAGAGAGAATCTATTTTCAGCAAGCACAGTCCATTCAAAATTATTCCTTTTATCAAAACAGTAAGTATTCATGACAGCATGCACAACTGACAGGATCTGATTCACCACTGAATTATTACCATAGGACTCTGGTGTAGCTCTATTAATGTCAATGAAGTTATACTAATATGAAACTGTGATAATTCAGTCCCATAGTGTTAATGTCATGGCCATTTTGAAAAACCGTTAAAAACTGTAAAACTGTTACGGCTTTTCAGGAACTGCACAAACAACAAAGTGAATTCCCTGTTTTTTTGGACTAGTGATAACATAATTCTTTATCTCATTTACTACCTTTCAGCTGGAGATTTCAAACTATTTTAATAATATTTAAATAAGCCTCACACTGTTCTGTGATGAAGGGCAAGGTGAGTGCCTTCCTTACCTCTAGAATGCAGTCAACTCTGTCCAATAGCACTAAATAACATTGGCTAACAATTTAGGGCAGGAAGTGAAATGGAATATCATAGCCAATGAAGCTGCAATGGGAATTTAGACTAACAGAACATAATGACATAAATTGGAATTTGGCTAGAAGACTTTAATTAAAACTCTCCGATCCTTAAAGAAAGTTCCAAAAGATTTAGTAAGCATGGGGGTTCAGGAGCTCAGCTTTATGCCTCATGCAAAAAACAGTAACTTCAGCAGGGCAATTCCTGGCAGCACCATGCTGTCACTACTTCGTACTGACTCAAAAGAAAGAGGAGTCACACCTGATAAATCATCTCACTATTCCTGAAGCACTTACTTATACCCAGAGATCTCTCTACCAAGCATTGACAAAATCCAACACAGCCTCGCCTGTGTGATCTGACAGGATCACAGCTCAGTTTATGTGATCTGCTTGGATCTGACAGGCTGCAGGAATAAACTAATGTCTAATGATTTGAAGAGTTCCTAATATATCATTTTACATTTTAAAAAAGTGTATTGAAATGTATTTATTTATTTATTGGTAATGTACCCATTGTTGTATTTTCCGGGCGCATCACAGAAACTGAAACCAACTTTGCCAGCAAGTGTGAACAGGGCAAACAAATGGCATAATTCAGTTCTACACTGACCTCAAGCAAAATCTCTGTTCATAACCCTCTGCCCTCTACCATTTGTCTAGAATCTTAGCTCCCTGATGATAAATACCTAGTGCAATAAATAACTAAATCAAAAATGAAATTGGGCTCTGAAGGATCTCAGAAAGGTGAACATTTTAGATCCTTGGGACTTCCACTAAGGATGCCCTTCCCATGGAGTTCAATTCTATTCAGGTTCTTATACTGTCCCCATCATCGGGATCAGCCCTGGGGACGAAGATCAAGAGTTTTCCAGTTAAATTGAGCTTTTGTGTTGGTGTATAAAGGGAGAGATGATCTCAGAGGTAGTCATGAGTTTCACAAAACAATTAAATTACATACCTTGATTTAAAGCTGTCAGGTGGCATGAGTTCCAGTGTATGTGTTGGTCCATATAGATTGACCACAAACAGCTTTATCGTTGGGTTTGTTTGACCTGCCTTTGAAAAAAGAAGAAAATAGAAATTTTAGCATGTAATGTAGAGACACTGGAAATACTGACAGCTAAATATACTTAAGGAATACATATATTTCAATATGTTTTTCATAACCTGAAAACCCTTAAAGCAAACTTCAACTGAACATAATAAAATTCTGTCTCACTATCTCCCATGAATTGCTCAGTCACATCAGCTACACACTTGAAGCTCAAGCCCAAAGTACTGATCGCATAATATCTATCATGCTGCTATTCACTGAAGACATATACCACAATGCAAAAAAATTGACCAGTCACATGACACTAATTAGGAAAGTATTTTGTGAGTTCTGTATGTAGATGGAACTCCCATTAACATTTTATCAGAATTATGCATGTTCAAAGGCAGAATATACCCCGTGGTGTTTAGGACTTAGGGCTTGTCTACACAGCAAAGCACTTTAGAGGGCTGTGATTTGTAGAGCACTCTAATGTGATGAGTTTTAGCTACCCTATGCAAACCATGATGGTGTGCTCTAAAAGGTAGCTAGTTTGCATTAACTTATCCCTGTTAAGAGCCTGCCAGCAGGATCTACATGGGGCAGTTAGAGCACAACACCTTAGACTGCTTTACAATCCACACCCCTCGAGATGCAGTGTAGACTAGCCTAAGATTCCAGAATGTAAGACCATGTGAAACTTGTAACATGAACATGTATACATCATAAGAAAGCACAGTTAGCATTCTTTCTTATTGGGTAGTTAAAAATCCAGTTTAAATAAACTTTGTAATAATGTTCTAGTAATAGATCTAATATTCAAATGTGTACACTCATGCTAGGGGACAGCCAAGGAAGAACCATTAGGATCTCTCACGTCTCTAAAGACTGCTGCTGACAAAAGGGGAACAACCAAAGAGAGGGTGGTAAATAGGATTGGTGGTGGTGGTGGTGGATGAAATGTCTGGAGGAGGAGAGGAAGGTAGGTCAGATGATATCCTGCACCTTCAAATATTTTGAGGTTCACATTATCAATAATATAGATATTACTGAGATCACTGCCTATCATGGTAATGAATGTTGTCTCATTGTTTCCTTGTGCTCCTCCATCTGCTTGTTGTAGTCACATGTTGTCTTTTGTTTTGTATTTAGATTTAGACTGTGAACTCTGGGGCAGGGAACATTTTTTTACTCTGTACCTGTACAGCACCTAGCATAGTGGAGTCCTGATTCATGACTGGGTCTTGGAGGCACTACCACAATAAATAAATACTAGATTGTAAAACTGTATACAATTTTGTTAAATATAATAAAATAATAAAATATCTATTTGCAGTTTGCCTGCTTCTGAGTAGCTCTGAAATGCTCAGTTAATTTGGAATGGTAATTGGACTCCTGCTAGCACTTCCCACAAATTTAAAATCATATCCTCTTTTCATTTATATAGACTAAAATGGCTTTTAGATCTGGGTAAGTTTTTTTTATTCTGGGATCAAGCTACTAGGTATCTATGTGGATTTACTCAATGGCTGCTAGAACTGTTAAAACATGTCTTATTAGAATCATTCATGGCTTACTACTGAGCCTGTGTTTCACACAGAAATAAATGTAGTTCTCCTTAAAATAGCATCTCTAAAGTAATCTTGCGCTGGGTAATCATCTTGTTGAAAAAAGGGTACAGATAATTTAAGGTAAATGGTAGGGAGCTAGGGAAGAACAAATCTTCATTGGATTTCTT
>NW_027427097.1:0-1792 GCF_003597395.2 Chelonoidis abingdonii
ATTGTTCTCTTTAACCTCTGAGGATAGGACAAGAAGCAATAAACTTGAATTGCTGCAATGGAGATTTAGATTGGACAGCAGGAAAAACTTCCTAACTGTCAGAGTGGTTAAGCACTGGAATAAATTGCCTAGGGGGGCTGTGAAATCTCTGTCATTGGAGGTTTTTAAGAACAGGTTAGACAAACACCTGTCAGGAGTGGCATAGTTATTACTTAATCCTGCCTTGAGTTCAGGGAACTGGACTAGATGACTTATTCAGGTCCCTTCCAGTCCTGGACTTCTATGAGTCTATAAAAAACTGAGGATAACAGTAAAAATAAAAGCAATTAAAGAAATACAGTTAAATGCTGGATTGTATCTTCACAATAGAATATGAACATATAGCCAGAAAAAAATGTTCTCCTGGGTTCTAATGAAGGTTCTGATATTTACACTCAGTTTTGTGAGACAGGTGATCACAGAAGGATATTGTATTGTTACATGGACAGTATTTGCTTTCTGTCACTGTGAAGCACCATATTATGGACATCTTTTTGACTCTGCTGGTTTAGCTCAGAATGATGAAATTCTATTTGAGATTGTTTTGTGTGCCTTTTGTTAGACATTGACAATAAGGTGCTAGAGCAGTGGTTCCCAAACTGGTTCCGTCGCTTGTGCAGGGAAAGCCCCTGGCGGGCCAGGCCGGTTTGTGTACTTTCCGTGTCCGCAGGTTCAGCCAATCGCGGCTTACGGCCACTGGGAGCCGTGATTGGCTGAACCTGCGAACTCGGCAGGTACACAAACTGGCCTGGCCCCCCAGGGGCTTTCCCTGCACAAGTGGCAGAACAAGTTTGGGAACCACTGTGCTAGAGAATCATGTAAAAAAAATGGCTGTATGTCTCTACCAAAAATTCAGTAGTTCTCTACAAAATTTTTCTCCCTCTCCTGGGCTCTCCCATTAAATTGCTACCAAATAAACAGTCTCAGGCCCTTCTGTCCAGGCTTTTATTTCTTTTTATTTCATTTTCCCAGTCAGCAAACCAAAATTGAAAACAAGAATCCTGCTGTTCTTGATCTCTCTGCTCAAAGTCTCTCTTCTATGTCTTACTGCCAGGCCTTCTGTCTCTGGCAATCTCAGCAACTCTCCTACTCCAATTTTCATGATCTTCACTGTAGCTTTCTGTTGCTCTGATAGTGAAACCACATGACCCAACCCAGGTGTGGCTCCTTTGTAATCAAGTTTGGCTAGCCCTAGGTCATCCAGCCCTTAATGGTAAGCCATGCTGTTAGACTGCCCAACACCTACTATATTCAGCTGATTCAGTTTGACCAGGAGAAGTAGGAGCATGATTAACAGACACATGGAATGTGCTTAAACAGCAATCTGCAACTTTATTAATTATATCCTGGGGAGGGGCACTAAATTGCCTGCCCAGCTGTCATGTGTCATGCATTTAAGTGGTTGCAGTTATTCCTGGGGAAATTCTGGGCCAATGCACATGTGCAGAATTCATGTCCCCACAGTTTTCTTTTCACAGAAAATACATTTGCGGAAGATGTGCTGCAGTTACATCTTTTGTCCACCAGGGGCAGATGTGGTTCTAGAACAGAAGGCAACCAATTCATGGGCCAGAAAAGCCACCTCCAGATAGAAAGGAGGAAAGGCTGCTTATCTCATAGCGCCCTGCCTACAGGGCCAAGTAAGGAGGCACTGGATATGGGGGGGATGGACTGAGCGGGGCACATGGGGCTGCTGGGGGGGGGGGGGTCACATAGACTGGGGGTCAGAAAGGCTAGTGGGGTGGAGAAACTG
>NW_027427098.1:0-3724 GCF_003597395.2 Chelonoidis abingdonii
GTATTCACCCACGAAAGCTCATGCTCCAAAACGTCTGTTAGTCTATAAGGTGCCACAGGATTCTTTGCTGCTTTTACAGATCCAGACTAACACGGTTTCCCCTCTGATACTTGATGTCTGGTTAGGAACACTAGGGAGTGTGTGGTCACGTGACCTAATGTGCTTTTATTATTTTTAATTTGTTTGTGTGAGTTTGAATGATTTGGGAGTTTAAGTGTGTTAGCCATTGTCTTACAGCTGTTACCTCCTTGTCTCACCAGAGGCAACACCAGCTAACTATATTCTTTAGCCACCAGGAGGAGGAGGCAGGCATCTACCAGCAGCACTGTGAAACGAGTCCAGGTGACAGAAACTTTAGAACTGTCTAAAGTCTGCACAATACTCCTTTCTTGTTTGCACATCATTCCAGTACAATGCCAGTGTCAAAAGGTGTATTAAATCAAGAAATGTGCTATCAGTTTGAATGAAGAAGTTTCAGCAAGGTCTTCCATGTGATCAATACTACAAGAGTGTTTATATTTTTCAAAGATCTTTCATAAGTGTTCAAACACCAAACTTTTTGGTTAATAATTTCCATTATACACAAGATGTCAGCTGAATAACCTTTAATATCTCTTTGTATCTCACGGTTGTTGACAAAGGTCAGGTCCTTTGCAGGGCCGGTGTAAGGATGTTTCGCATCCTTGGCAAAACTTCCACCTTGCGCCCTTCCCCGTCCCTGAGCCCCCACCCTTATGCACCCCCCTGCCTCAGCTCACCCCTGCTCCGAGCATGAGCACCCTAAGCACGCCAACGCTGCTTCACTTCTCCCACCTCCCAGGCTTGCAGCGCCTAAGCTGATTGGCACCGCAAGCCTGGGAGGCGGAAGAAGTGAAGCAGCCACGGCGTGCTGAGGGAGGAGGCGGGGCAGAGGTGAGCTGGGGTGGGGAGTTCCCCTGCGTGCCACTCCCCTCCCCCCTTACTTGCTGCAGGTGGCCCTCCCTGTGCTCCTCTGCCCCAGCTCCCTCCACCTAAATGCTGGCGGCGACCAGGGCGGCCGAAGATCCAGCTGCCACGGTCGCTACTGAAGAAAATGGCGCCCTCCAAATCCTAGCACCCTAGGTGACTGCCTAGGTCGCCTAAATGGTTGCACCGGCTCTGGTCCTTTGACGTTCAGAGATTGAAAGATCACATTTTACTGTTGCTAATATCACAGGGCTTAGACCTTATTCCATCATTTTAGATAAGGGACAGGAGGCAGGAGAATGGATTATTACTTTGAAACATTTTCTATTTTATTAATTTTATGCAAGTATTCCTCTTTGTTTGCTGTTGGAATATATTTATGTATTTTATTAATGCATATGCATTACAGCAAATGCTGTTAGGAAATGCCACAAAACATCGCTTCTGTTAACCTATTAGCTATGGCATATCAACTTTCAGTCCAAAAACAAACTGACACATCAAGAGCTACTTTAAGCCAAGTTGTGCCAAGTAGATGGATTTTTGCCTGTTACTTCTTCCAGTAGAGAGAGAAGAAAAATAATAATAGTCATAAGATTAATGCTGGGGCAAGTGGTAGATGAAAGCAGGCAAATTTTTTGATCACATCATCAATGGGGACTCAAAAATATGACTTGTCTACAGCCCTTACAAACAGCGACTTTAATATCTTTAGAGACTGTCACCATAAGGCTGCCTCTTTCTTTTATTGAGCTTCTCAGTCATCAATTAGGCTTGATAAAGCAGAAGAAAATGAATAGTCACATTTGGTGTATTTCTGGCTGATTGCATTGATTTTTGGCTTGTGAATAGATTCAATTATGTGGCGTATTCCAAGCTTTTTGTAATTGTAATGTTGTCGGATCTCCTCATTCAATAACTTCTTAATTTCCTATGAGGTCAAAAGTGACATTGTAGGGTATGTTTTAAAACACTATGCATAAGGTGCATTCATAAAACTTAATAAAAATAATAAGTTTAATGCATGTACTCAAACATAGTGTTCTCAGTTCTGGAAATGTAAATTAACTTAATAATATCCTGAATTTAAAAGTAGCATGGCTCTGATACCTTTGGTTCTGGACCACATGTTGACTTTATATAGAAAACTAACATCATTCTCGAGTTCTGTGCAAGCTCTGAATATATGGCACTTGAGGTCTGATTCTCCTTTCAGATCTATGACCTATAATACGGCTATCTGAATATTTTCTGCTAGTACAAGAAATCTCCTTATGGCAACTCCTCACCTCTCTTTTACACATCCTGCCACGTTCTGTATGTGGAAGAAAAATCAAGTATGTAAGTGTGTCTATTAGAACGGATTGCAAAAATGATAAGATATGAACATTTGTGTTAATAAACTGCTCCAGTTTAATGGGGTCATGCTATCATGACAAGTATTCATAATCCAAGAGTGTTCCTTAATGTTCTTCTCGATTCACCAGCTCCGCTGGCCAAGAGCTTCAAGTAGCCAGTGTGCTGATGTTCACAAAAAACATGGCAAAATGCTGTTTACTATCAAACTGACAAGGAGACAGGGGTCAGCACTGAAAAGGAGGACATATTCTGTTTTCAGAAAATGTTGTTACCCTATTTAGTGAGTTAAAACCTGAAACTGTGCTTTTTTTCCCATTTATGTTACGGCAGAATGGGCCAATCATGGATTGCAAATGTCAGGTTCTTTGTTTGTTGGGAGAAGTAGGGAGGAGGAGCCAGTACAGTAACTCCTCACTTAATGTTGTAGTTATGTTCCTGAAAAATACAAATTTAAATGAAACTATGTTAAACAACTCCAATTTTCCCATAAGATTTAATATAAATGTGGGGGATTAGGTTCCAAGGAATTTTTTGAGGTCCAGACAAAAGGCATTATAAACTGTACAGTACTGTACTGTACTGTGGTGAGGAGGTACCCCTGGCTTACCCCTGGGGGTGCAGGGTCTGGAGGGAGTTAGGGTGCAGGTCGGCGCTCAGGGTGGGGGTGCGGGAGGAGGCTCAGGGCTGGAGCCGGCAGGCGGTGCGGAGCACTTACCTGGGGCAGCTCCTGTTTGGAGCAGGGAGTGTGCAGGTAGCTCTGCACAGCACAGCACCGCCCCCATGACCATGATTCTGGGAGCTGCCCCCCCCCCCCCCCGGCATGCAGGGCCACCGAACACGGGGCTTTAGGTGTGCAGGGCCTGGGCTAAGGGGAGCCGGGACCCTGGCCTGCAGCTCTAAAGCCCCTTTCAGAATATGCCCTGCTCCTCAGTCCTCTGAGCCCATACTCACACGCATATTCCGAAAGGGGCTTTAGAGCTGCAGCGAGGACCCCTTAGCCAGCCCCTGCAGCCCCCAAAGCCCCCTGCGTTCTGATGCCCCTGGCATGCTGGGAGAGGGCGGTGGAGCGACAGCTTCCCTGCTCCCTCCCATCCTAGAAAAGTATGTGCACCAAACACTGTTGGATCAGGGAAGCGCTGGGAGGGAGAGAGGGGAGCAAGCGGAGAAGAGAACTTATGCAATGCTCCCTTTAAGTCGGCCAAATGATGTTATAAGGGGCGTTGTCCAACTTTAAATGGGGCATGTTCCCTAATGAGCAGCAACTTTGAAACAACGGTTAGAGGAGGACGTTAAGAGAGGGATTACTGTAATTTACTATTCAGGGGATGCACAGACGATAGTATTGACTTCTATTATTTGGGGAGGCAAGGGCTTCAATGCCATCAATAATAGGGTAGGTCTTAACTTCTGCATTACAACT
>NW_027427099.1:0-1614 GCF_003597395.2 Chelonoidis abingdonii
GGGGCTCTGCATTTTAATTTAATTTTAAATGAAGCTTCTTAAACATTTTAAAAACCTTATTTACTTTACATACAACAATAGTTTAGTTATATATTACAGACTCAGAGAAATAGACCTTCTAAAAATGGTAAAATGTATCACTGGCACGCGAAACCTTAAATTAGAGTGAATAAATGAGGACTCGGCACAGCACTTCTGAAAGGTTGCTGACCCCTGATCTATTCCCTTCTGCAATACTATGATGTGCCTGAAGAGGCAATCGTGCTATGCGATGCCAGTGAGATGAAGCTTGGGACACTATTAGAACAGAGGTACAGCTGTTAGCTTTCATGGGAAGGTCACAATCTCCAACAGAACAAAGATAAAACCCAGTTGAAAGGAATATCTTATAATAGTGTTTGCACGTGAAAAGTTACACCTGTATGTTCACACATGGGAAACAATTTGCATAGAAAGTAACCACTAGAGCATTTTTAAAAAGCCACTGCTAGCAGCTCCAAAACACCTCCAGTGCTTGCTAATGACATTGCAGTGGTACAATTTAGCAGTGTGGCAGGAGAAAGTGACTGAACTGTGATGGGTTGGATCACAGAACCCCCCTGGGGGCTGCCAACTGATGTGCCAAGTCTACTTCTGCCCTGCTTTCCTTGCCAGCTTGGGACTACAACACCCTGTCTTGTTGAGCCAGACACGCCAGTTAGGGTGACCAGACAGCAAATGTGAAAAATTGGGACTGGAGTAGGGGGTAATAGGAGCCTATATAAGAAAAAGACCCAAAATTCAGAACTGCCCCTATAAAATCGGGACATCTGGTCACCCTAATGCCAATCTGCTCCAGGGTCTGAACCACGCGCTCCAAAGCTGCAGACTTAACTGAAAGCAACTTAAGAATTTTTCTTGTCTTTAACACTTAGATGCCCAGCTCCGAAAGGGGTCCAAATCCCAAATAAATTCATTTTACCCTGTATAAAGCTTATGGTGGCATTTAGCCACCAATGCCATAAGACGACGTGCCTCAGTTTCCCCTTCTACACAGCAGCATGGTCCTGTTATGGTTTTGCTGTTGTGCCAAGCTTCCAGTCTGTTTAAAGGTATAGGCTGAAAAGTAACATGCTTGTGGGGCTGTCTTGTCACCATCCCTAGAATGTACAACAGGTTCTTCCACCAATCAGGTATGTCCCACATCTTTAAAGGGTTAACCACTAGTATTAACTCCTGTGTCTTGACCCATAGATGAAGTAGTAAAAGACACAAAATTAACAGCAAATCTCTGGTGGACAGGCTTTGTTCACACAATTTAGCTTGTTTAGTGTCTACTGCATTTTCCTGTTTCTTTGTGCCCCCGGTAGGCACTCTGATGCAGATTCTTCTGCCTCTTTGGAGAAGGCTTTTAATTCAGGCATGTGTTCGGGGCTTTGGCAAGGAAAGGGTGTACTGCAACAGTCTCACTAATGACCATAATAGCAGCCCCAAACAATGCTTCATGTCAAGACTCCTGAGTATGTTAGGGCCTATAGCCCCAGAATTGCCACAACTGGCAGTGGTGGAAGGTAACAGTCAAAAAAGGAAGACTAACATTCACAGGCTAAAGGCTACTGTGATACATGAAGCGGG
>NW_027427100.1:0-1289 GCF_003597395.2 Chelonoidis abingdonii
ACACACACACACATATTTATATTTGGTTTAAATGTTTAAAAGGCTGTTTCTTCATTTACTTTCAGGCATCCATTTTGCAACATCCCACTAACTGTGGGAAAATATTCTTAGCTGTTATGGTAATAAGGTGCTCGTGTTTGTTTATTTTTTGTATGGTGCAAATTGATTTATGAGGAACTTTTCATATTTGAACTAACCATCCTTTTTAGTAAAATATATACATCTCACTAACTGAGAACAAAATTAAACAAAAACTCACTCTATCTGAAGGATCAGAAAGATAATGGGAGATTCTAGATTTTGAATTCCTATCATGTCAAAATAACAGGTGGGTAGATAAGGCCTATTGCTTCTCTCTCCGAAGACTTTTGCCTCACTTGTTATTATTTACCTAAACAGCCCCAGTCATGATTAAGTTCTATTTCACACAGTGCAATACAAACACATAGGAAGAAACTGTCCCTGTCATGTGGCATCTTGACCTCTTCGTCCATAAATAATTATCTTTCATGGTAGCACTTTCTTCAACCAAGAGGAAAGAGGTACATAGTCACTTCTAGGACAGCCACCAATGAACTATAAGAGGGCTCTCTACATATAGATGCCTTCACCCTACTTCATCTTAATGCTAAGGCTAAGTGCATTAGCCCTACCCTGAGAGAATTAGCATATATGGGAATGCAAACCTTATATAAAATTTAATTACTTTTATTTCTTACGTAGGTTTCATTTTTGAGAGTTTTAAGGTAATATTTCTCTATCTAAATGAAAACTTTTTCAAAAACAAACTGCTTGATTTATAGCCCAGATCCTAAGTATAAAGATTACTATAACCGTCTTATATGAGAAGAATGATCTGGTCTCAGGATGGACACATTTATTTCTGAGTGTGCTGGTGGATGAATGCTGAGAGACTGGCTGTTAGAGTCTTTTCAATCTTCTTCTTCTTCTTCTTTCTTCTTTTGTATGGCTTGGCTAGGTAACAACAACTACAACTTTATATCTGAATTTGATAGCCAGCACATTGCCGCAGCAGTGAGCTGGTGAACATCCTTCAGTCCACCGGCAAAAGAACGAAGGGGACATTCAGATATGATGTGCTCTATCGTTTGTGCCTGGTGATCACAGTCGCCTATTGATGTTCACCTCATTTTCCATTTAAAGAGAGTTTGTCCACATCTCCTATGAGACGTCCTGATGCGATTCAATCTGCACTAGTCTTTCCAACATCAATCAAAACCCAGTAGTTCCTTAACAGGATCAATGATGAGCTCTTTGTTTTGAGCGGT
>NW_027427101.1:0-2110 GCF_003597395.2 Chelonoidis abingdonii
ATACTCCTTCCTAGACAGTCTCTTCCCATTCTGCATGCGTGAAACTGATTGTTCCTTCCTAAGTGGAGCACTTTGCATTTGTCTTTATTGAACTTCATCAACTTGGGCGAGGCAAGGCAATTCCAGGTGCATGCCTATGGCCTGGGATTTGCTGAGCCATGAATCACCATTAGGTGAACCCTGCGAAGATGCAGTGAGGACTAGAGAGGCAGTGAAAACACTCAGTACTGTGCCTTTAGACCAGACCTGTTACTGTCATTAGCAGGAGGTTGAACTGAATGGCTGCAAGTTAATTGTGAGCTCGGGCAGCTCAAGTCGCCGCCCTGTGCCTCAGTTTCCCTGCCTCTATTGGACTTTAGATCAGGCCGTCCATTAATTATTATTAGCAGGAACTGTAACTGAATGATTGTGAGATCATTAGTATTACACCCCTTCAAACATGTTTCCACTTGGCTTGATTGTATTTGTCTGAAATCAGAGGGCCTAATTCTCATTCACCTTCACAACCCCTCTGCAGCTCTGCCAGGGGAAAGGGACCCTCGGCCAAATGAGAAGCTGACCCTTTGGCAGAAGAGAAATCAGTGCAGAAATTCCCAGCTGTCCATCATCACAGCACGTGAATGTTTGAAACCAAGCCCAGGGGGGAGGTAGGATTGTCAAATCCCAACCCCTCGTGTGAATCCCTCTTGGCAGCAGTCCAGGGTTTGCACCTGAACCCCAAAGGGCTAACAGCTTCTCTCATCCAAACTGGATTTCAGTGAAACAGGCCCCATCACGCCAGTGAAGGGCCAGGATCTTTTTAAAACATTTTAAAACTTATGTCATAAAGGCCCCAAGAAGCTATCCCTTCCAGCCAGCTTATTTAACAGCTGCATGCCAGTGTGAGGAAATTACCATGGTGTTACCGCCTGGGAGCTCTGAAATCTACCAGGACTTTCTATTATAATCTTGATTTGCGCTGCGTTATCACCTTGGAGCCACAGTCGCTGACCGGGGCCCCCTCGTGCTTGGAGCTGTACAAACCTGCATGCTCTTAGATTGGCATCACGCCATTGGCAAGGTGGCACGTGTTCAGAATCTGGCTGCCTACAGTCCAAACAGCAAGACCTGTGATCACGGTGCTGAGCCGGGGAAGAACCATTGTGCAGCCTGGCGTTCTCCAGGGCTCGAGTCACTGAGCTTTCCTCCTTGCATTTGCCACCCATGGAAGACACTCCCCTCCACCAGCCAACGTCCCATGATTCCCGCTGCTTGTCCTCTCCCAACCTGCAGTGCCCAGTGTCTGCGGCGGAGGAGGAGAGAAATTGATCCCTCCTTTGGCTCAGCTGTGGCCCCTCTGTGCTTAGATCTTCAAAGGGATTGAGGCACCACTGATTTCAATGGGACTAAAGTGTCTAAATACCTTTGAGGGTCTGCGCCTGGTGGGACGCAGCGGCTGGCGTGGGGAGCTACAAGAGCTATGTAGCATACTAATAATATTACTTGGCTAACACTTCTCCTCCACAGAGCATCCTAATCCCCTTCTAGAGGCAGGGAAACTGAGTCACGGAGCAGCAATGTGACTTGCCCCCGCTCACCGAGCCAGTCCACAGCAGAGTCCCAGTCCTACCACAGCAGCTGCCGCTGGGAGCAAGCCAGCTCTGAGACCACAACTGTGCTCCGGGTAGAGAGCTTGCATGTATCCCCGGGTTTAAACAGCAGTATGAATTACTGGCTGGCGTTACATTACAGAGCAGGCCAGAGTCTAGTGCAGACCCGCAGAAATCTGAGCCCCAGGCCTGAAGGAGGAGGAAGAAGGAGGGAGCCACTGTACCCTCCTTGATTTCCCCAGTTGTGGCTCTTCGGTCTAGATCGTGGTATGAAATCTTCTGATGGCACCTAGCCAAACAGAGGGGCCATCTCTAAATTCTCTTTCCCTAGATGAGGCAGCAAAGAATCCTGTGGCACCTTATAGACTAACAGATGTTTTGGAGCATGAGCTTTCATGCTTTCGCCTGACATGCATCTGACGAAGCGGGTATTCACCCACGAAAGCTCATGCTCCAAAACGTCTGTTAGTCTATAAGGTGCCACAGGATTCTTTGCTGCTTTTACAGATCCAGACTAACAC
>NW_027427102.1:0-1562 GCF_003597395.2 Chelonoidis abingdonii
GGAGGTACACCATTCCTTTGTGGGAGGCCAGCCCCCCATTCCTGCGAACGCTGCCCCTCGTCCTGCTGGGTCTCTACCAAGTTAACCCAGTGTGGGGTCGGTCTGCTCAGTCTGTCCTTGAGCCTGGGGCACTGGGACCGTATGTGGCCCCTCTGGCCACATTGATAGCAGCTCATGTCCCGTTGGTCCCCTCTAACCGGTCGGGTGTCCCTGATGCTGGGCATTCCCTTGAGAGGGGGTTCTCCCTATTCCCCCTTGGGAGGTCCCAGGATGATTCTCTTCCTCCATCGCGGTGGGCCTGTTCCTTTGGGACTCCTCCCTGCCATCCCCCATCCAGCTCTTCACAAACTCATCAGCCAGTCGCCCTGCATGTCGCGGGTTCTCTGGCTTTTGGTCCCTCAACCACAGCCTCAGGTCGGATGGGCACCGCTCATACAGTTGCTCCAGTACTAGCAGTTTAACCACGTCCCACTTCGTCTGGGCCCCATCTGCCCACTTGCTGGCATATCCCTCCATGCTGATGGCTAGTTGCAAATATGAGACCTCAGGGGTTTTATACCTATTCCGGAACCTCTCCCAGTACTTCTCAGGAGTCAGCCCAAACTCGCGCAGCAGGGCCTGCTTGAATAGTTCGTAGTTCCCTTTCTTCTCCTCTCCCAGCTGGCGGTACAATGCCATGGCCTTGGGGTCCAGTAAGGGGGTGAGAACCCGGAGCCTATCTGCAGGATCTACCTGGTGCAGCTCGCAGGCCGTCTCAAAGGCATCCAGGAAGTCATCCATGTTCTCCCCCTTCTTATGCTGGGCCAGGATGCACTTATCAAAGCTCTGCGCAGTCCTGGGCCCCCCCTCACTCACCGCAGCCGGAGGCCCGCTGCCCCTCAGCCTGGCCAGTTCCAGCTGATGATGACGCTGTCTCTCTTTCTCCTTCCGGTCATGTTCTCTCTGTCTCTCATGATCCCCTAGCTCTCTCAGTTTTAGCTCTGTCTCTCATTCCAGCTGCTTCCGCTCCACAGATGTCGAGCGTCGCCGGGATGATCCCCTGCTGGCCGGGGGGGTGACGGTGCCCTCGACATTCGCTGGGCTCCTCCTCGCCCTTCCCCTAGGCATAGGAATGGGGGGTCTCGGGAAGCCCTCAGCCGCTGGCTGACCACTCCCAGTGGGGACAGACACTGGTGCCTGTGCTGCATCTGCCAGGCTGCTTCCCTCAGAGACAGGGATCAGTTCATTCAAGCAATCTCCCTCCTCCAGCTGGGCAAGCAGCTGGTCTTTGGTGAGCCCCCTCTGTGCAGCCCCCTCTGCTTGCACAGCTCCACCAGGTCGCACTTAAGCTGCTTGGCATACTTCTTTTTGCTGGCTGCTCACAGGCCGGGGTGCTCACTGCTCCCCACGGTTTCCAGGGAGACCCCTAGTGCACCAGCCCTTCTAGAGGTCACCATTTCTCTGCCAGGGTCGAGCTGCAGACTCCTCTGCCCCTGGGACCGCTCACTGCAATCCCCCGGGGGACCCTGTTACTGCAAAGTCCTTCTCACTGGGCACATACTCCCAGGGGTTAATCACCCCTG
>NW_027427103.1:0-1129 GCF_003597395.2 Chelonoidis abingdonii
GAGCCCGCCTGCCGCGAGGACGTGAATCGCGTCTGCCCCAAGCACAGCTGGGCCAACAACCTGGCCGTGCTGGAGTGTCTGCAGGACGTGAGAGAGGTGGGCGCGGCCGCGGCTGGCGGAGAGCGGCCTGGCGAGGGAGCGGGGGAGGGACAGAGGCGTGTTCTGCCCGCGCTGTGCTCGGAGGCTGCAGCTTGCCGGGTGCCCGGGGGCACGAGGAAAGCGGGAGCAGTGGGGCCCTGCGGGCCAGGGGGGGCCTGCGGAGGGCAGCAGGAGTCCGGCCGTGCCTCTGCGCCTGCTGGGCTGAGAGCACTGGTCGTGGTGCTGCTGGCGGGGAGGGGAATGTGGTTCCGGGGGGGGTCCACCCTCCCTGCCGATTTAAAGCTGAGGCCCTGAAGTCACCACAATTACCTCTTTGGTGTTTGAATTGCAAGCGCTGCTGAATGATGACAGCGTGTAGGGCAGTGGTTCTCAGCCAAGGCTATATGTACCCTTGGGGGTGCACAGAGGTCTTCCAGGGGGTACATCAACTCATGTAGATATTTTCCCGCTTTTACAGCTGGCTACGTAAAAAGCACTAGCAAAGTCAGTACAAACTGAAATGTCATACAGACAATGACTTGTTTACACTGCTTTTATATACTAGTCACTGAAATATAAGTACAATGTTTGTATTTCAGTAGATTTATTTTATGATTATATGGCATAAATGAGAAAATAGGCAATTTTTGCAGTAGTAGAGTGCTGTGACAGTTGTATTTTTATGTCTGATTTTGTAAGCAAGTAGTTTTTAAGTGAGGTGTAACTTGGGGGTACACAAGACAAATCAGACTCCTGAAAAGAGGTACAGTTGTCTGGAAAGGTTGAGAGTCACTGGTGAAGGGCAGCACAGTTGTATGTATTGTTTTTGTGTGTAGTGGTAGCTGGACTCAATCCCCTTTTGTCAGTTAACTTAATGCTGTACTTAACATAGGTTTGAAGCTTTAATTTTTGATAGCTTGATGGTAAATATTACACTGTGTATTGCAGATGACACTAAACTGGGAGGAATGGTAGATACGCTGGAGGGTAGGGATAGGATACAGAGGGACCTAGGCAAATTAGAGGATTGGGCCAAAAGAAACCTGATGAG
>NW_027427104.1:0-1292 GCF_003597395.2 Chelonoidis abingdonii
CATAACACAGGTGGTTACAGTCAGCACATTAATACAGAAAATTACAGTCAGCATTTTAGTACAAAAGGTTACAGAAATACAGTGAGGCTAACACACAAACATGCATCATACTAACATGGAGGCACTTTGGTTCACACAGGCCCCATTACACAGGCCTTAAGCAAAAGGATTTTTACCTAGGGGCACCAACAAAACCAAGCCTATGAGAAGTGACCAGGGAATGCAAGCTGAGCTCCTTAACCGTTGAGAGAGAGGGCGGGGTAGCAATGAGCCAACCCTAGCAGCAAGGGAGAGAGGGGAAATCTGCCACACTAGCCAGAACCAGTGACAAGCAGGCCCAAGGCAGAGCAACCCTTCCACGGACCAAGAGCAAATCAGCTAACGAGTGTAAACCCTGCTTCCTCCTGCTCACAGCTCTAGGGACAGGATTGGGCCCAATGCCTATTCCACATGCTGCAGGGGAATGTGCAGAGAAGACTATACTCTGTGTGGGGCTGGCGCCATAGAAACCTGTATTACTTGCTCCTTGCCTCCTCCTATCTCTGTGCTCCGGGGCCAGAGGTCACCAGGTGAGAGCCAAGCGTTCTGCAACTTGGAGGAGTGGGGGAAGAGGGCATGGAGCACCTTCATCCCACCAGCAGCCTCCTTGTGGCAGCCGGTGGTCCTGCAGCCTGGAGCACATCAGCCCCACTGCAGGACTTGGCCTGTAGCCTTTCTCAGCTGAGGTTGTCAAACGGAGTTTCACTGGGTCTCTCTCAGGAGTCAGGTATTTTAGTGGCCTTAATTCTAGAGTCCATGGGCAGGCAAACTGTTAGCTGACCGCCTAAGTGCCTGATGGTCCCAGCTGCCAGTCCCTCTCTGTCCCCTAGGGCATCAGCTGGCTTTTGGTAGCTGGGGATGGGTGGAAGGTCTCTCCTGCGGCAGGTTGTGACTTCTTTCTTCCCTGGCTGGGACATGGCTCGGGGCAGAGACTCCTTTTCATGGGCAGGGGAATTCAGTGTGCTCGGATGAGGCCATCCTGGCTCTGCTTCACCCACTCGTCCTGCAGCCTTCTCTCACAGGGCACGATGACACTGCAATGGCTCCTCAAGCTGCAGCTTGGGTAGACATGCCCATGCCAGCCTCACCCACCTTAGCGCAGTTAAACCAGTGAGCATTGTGAGTACGTACTCAGGCTTCCCTCCCCAGCATGCTTACACAGCACACAGTGAAGCGCAGGCCCCTGTACAGTAACTCCTCATTTAACCTGTGGCACCTTATAGACTAACAGACGTTTTGGAGCATGAGCTTTC
>NW_027427105.1:0-1096 GCF_003597395.2 Chelonoidis abingdonii
AAAAAAAAAAAAAAAAAGTACTGGAACCTGGTAATACCATGGGATGCTGCAAAAGTCACTCTTGATTTGGTAAATACAGTACAGGAGAGCTTGTGGCAAGCATCACACTAATGTCCAGGGCAGAATCTCCATGGCTAAAAGTAGTTAACAATACAAAAACTTTATGCAGTCTTCTACAATGAAACTTAACCTTATTAATATTTCAGATACAAGAGCTTTAAAATTACACACACTTTTACTAACTATTCAGGCTGCAAATTTTTCAGGTCCTGAATTGCTGCGAGCCTTTCAAACAAAAGACACTGAAATGTATTTCAAAATAGAGTATGATTCAATGGTACCAATCTTTGAGCACCTGAAGCAACTGCAGCCAAGGAAAACAAAAGGATACATGGCTCCAACATTAAAAGTTTCAAAATAACCTTCCACAAAACAACTCTGGGGCACGTAAAAGGCATAAAATCTCTCTCTTTCTGATATAATATTTTTTCTGACCATTCTAGTGTGGATTTTCCTTCTTATAGCTGCCATGTTCCTCTGTTATCTGGCTTTTGTAACATGGAAGAGAGGATGAAAGAGAGCTGCAGCCTACAGGGGCCATTTTGTTTTCAACTACTCCACGCTATAACTGCCTCTTTTCTAGCAAGTTTCTCCACCTTATTATATTAGCTATTTTTCCTTTTTTTCAGTCGGGATTTATTTAAGATCTTATATGGACCCCACCACTCTAGTATCTTAGCACCTCATGTTCTTTAATGTATTTATCCTCACAACATCCCTGTGAGATAGAGAACTGAGGCACTTACAGACTAAATGACTTGCTGAAGGTCAGGGAATCAAGCTTGGGTCCCAGGCCAATGCTCTAACCACTTGACCATCCTTCTTCTCTTAGAAGGTGTCACACTGTTACAAAAGAAATATTGTTTAACTTTTCTTTTTATGCAGATATATTTGTTGCGATTTGAGCTATTGTTTTAAATATGTATATATATATATATATATATATATAGTGAATCTCTTTCCTTATTTGAGTTCTAGAAATGTGAAACTCTCTTAAAACTTTGATTTAAAAAAATTGTATTTCAAGACTCCATGG
>NW_027427106.1:0-1052 GCF_003597395.2 Chelonoidis abingdonii
GTAGGGGAGGAAGTGGGGTGGGGGGCTGAGGGGGAGCGGGGTGGCAGGAAGTGGATGGGGCGTAAGGGAGGAGGTGGTGGGATGGGGGTGCCTTTGGCAGCCCCCTGACTCCCCCCCCATGCTGTGTCCCCCCAGAGGACAGTGTCGCTGCGGCTGGGGGAGCCGGGGGGGCTGTCGGAGCTGAGCATGGACAGAGTCATGGCAGTGATGGGTGGAGAGGTCAGTGCTGTTCCCTTGCCCCCCAATCCTGCCCCTAGGGCAGCCCCATCACCAAGACATGGGGGGGCTGGCTCTGTCCTAGGCCCTGAGTGTGACGCTAGGGCCCGCACCCCACACTGCTCCCAGCCACCCACCCTTTGTCCCCAGCCAGGATCTCTCCCAATGGAAGGTCTTGGGGCCAGCCTGAACCTGCTGTGGGGCCCAGCCCCCCTGAGCCCCCGCATCAAGGACCCAGTCCTGCCCCGCCCCCAGGTTTACCCTGTGCAGACGCGGGTGCGGATTCCTTAGAGTTGGACCAACCCTGCCCCTAACTTCCCCCAGGAGGCGAACTTCTCCGACCTGAGCCCAGCTGAGAACCGGCACCTACAGGCCTCCCTGCTGCGGCTGGACAGGGTCACCCAGGTCAGAGCTGGGGCCACATGCAGGAGCGTGGGGGGTGGGGTGTCTGTCAGTTGGGGGGGGTCTCACCATGTCTCCCCTCAGTGGGTGTTTGGGGTGCGGGTGTTGGGGGGTCCAGGGGGTCTGACTGTCTCCCTCCCAGCAGGTGGGGGGTGGGTGGGTATCAGGGGTAGAAGGGACCTCAGGAGGTTCTAGTCCCACCCCCTGCTCAAAGCAGGACCAACCCCAACTAAATCATCCCAGCCAGGGCTTTGTCAAGCCTGACCTTAAAAACCTCTAAGAAAGGGGATTCCACCCCCTCCCTAGGGAACCCATTCCAGTGCTTCACCACCCTCCTAGTGAAAGTGTTTGCTAACATCCAACCTTGACTTTCCCCACTGCAACTTGAGCCCATTGCTCCTTGTTCTGTCATCTGCCACCACTGAGAACAGCCG
>NW_027427107.1:0-1140 GCF_003597395.2 Chelonoidis abingdonii
GGGGTGAGGGGTGGCGGTGGGTGATATCTGTTCGTGATATTGTTTCATGTAATATTTTATAGCCATACCAGAGTTCAGGGATACCGTCAGCTTAGATACCACCCTTTTCTTCTACGGTTCCATACTGCCTCCGCATCATTAGAGTATCTGGGCACTGTCCATGTGAAATCAACAGCAGTAGCAAAGTCAGGTGTGAACTTCATGGGGTCTCTAGCATTTCTCCCTCTATGGGGTTAAAATGCTGCATGGAGTTGGGATTTGGTTTGGGAGGAGTGACATCATTTTTAGATTTATATTAAATTCCTTTTTTGGCTGGTAAAGGCTTTGGGGTAGGAAGGAGGTTCTTTTTATACCCACTGTTTCTTTTTTAATGATTTTTGTATGTAAGAGATTTCCTGCTTTTCCCAAATAGCTCCCTTCTAGGGGTGACTGGAAACCCCTGGGAGGATGCGTGGCAAAGCACTCTACCTTCACACCACCTTTAAACTTCTCCACTAGCTACCAGGTTGGCAGCATCCAAATAAATCAGTCTGTAATTGTGGCAAAAATATGCCTAAACGTGATTTCTTCCACCACACAGAGTTACTGCATGTGACTGCGTTCTTACCTAGCAACTAGTGGAGAGGATATAAACCTCAAGGTAAAAAAACTAGCAAAATCAGTGTGTGTCACCTGAACAGTAGCCCCTGAGCTGCACAGGTTGAGCTAGCTAGTCATGTTGTATCCCGGCCAGGAAATCTATGCCAGTAGTTTCATCCATTATACAGTAAACTTGCATGTCTTGTTTTTTTTCACTGGGAAGTGCTGCTCATCTGGTTAATACCATCTCCTGCACAGCGTCCTCCCCCATTTATTAGCTGCTAAGGAGTTTTTATCTTCTGTGCACCCTCACTTGAGACCTTCATTCGCTTGTCCTTCCCACCTCTGTAAGGAACAGCTTTGCTACAGCCTGCTGGGGAGAGCCTAGTTCTGAGTACAAGGGCTTGGCGACACTGGAGAGTGGCAGCGCTGGAGGTGGCTTTACAGCGCTGCAATTCACTCACCATCCACACTTGCAAGGCACATCCAGCGCTGTGTCTCCCTGGCTACAGCGCTGGCTGTACTCCACCTCGGCCTGGGGAATAACGACTGCAGCGCTGG
>NW_027427108.1:0-6209 GCF_003597395.2 Chelonoidis abingdonii
GCAGCCCCTGCTCTGGTCACTCAGGGAACAGAAAACTACTCACCCAGTGACCAGTATATTTGCCCTCTACCAGACTCCTGTACCCCACTCATCTGGGTCTGTCACAAAATATACTGATAATCAATGAGACATAATAATTCACAATCAGTGGGAGACAGTAATACCAGGATACAAAATATATTGGAGTGACAGATTAGGTCGTGCTGGTGAGGAAGTGGCACTGTATATGAAAGAAAGCATAGAGGAAATACAGTCAAAAATCTTAAGTTACTCAAACTGTACCACAGAATCTCTATGGCTAGTAATTCCATGCTCGAATAATGAGAGACTAGAAGTAGGAATATACCCACCACCTGACCAGGACGGTGATAGTGACTCTGAAATGTTCAGTGAGGTTAGCAGGGCTACAAAAATAGAAACCTCAACAGTAATGGGTGATACCACTAACCTCATAATGACTGGGTACATGTCACCTCAGGCTGCGATGCAGAGATACAATTTCTAGACACCTTAAATGACAGCTTCTCGGAGCAGCTAGTTCTGGAATCCACAAGGGAAGGGGCAATTATTGATTTAGTCCTAAATGGAGTACAGGATCTGGTCCAAGAGGTGAATGTAGCCGAACCACTTGGCAATAGTACCCATAATACAATTAAATTTAACACCCTGTGGTGCAGGGGTTGGATACTAAAGAAGCTCAGCATAGCAGCATTTAATTTCAAAAAGGGGAGCTACACAAAAGCAAGGAAACTAGATAAATGGAAATGAAAAGGAACAATCAGATGAGTGAAATGCCTGCAAGCTGCATGGAAACTTTTTAAAAACACCATCATAGAGGCTCAAATTAACTGCATACCCCAAATTTAAAAAAATTAGTAAAATGGCCAAAAACGCCATCATGGCTGAATAAGAAAATAAAAGAAGTGGTTAGAAGCAAAAAAGGCATCTTTTAATAGCTGTAAGTCAAAGCCTACAGAGGAAAATAGAAAGGAGCATAAACTCTAGCAATTCAAGAGTAAAAGTATAATTAGGCAGGCCAGAAAAGTATTTAAAGAGCAACAAGACAAAGAAACTAATAAAAGAAAAAAAATTAAGTACATCTGAAGCAGAAAGCCTGTCAAACAATCAGTGAGGCCACTGGTCGATAGAGGTGCTAAAGAAACATTCAAGGAAGATAAGGCCATTGCAGAGAAGTTAAATGATGTCTTTGCATTAGTCTTCATTACAGAGTATGTGAGGCAGATTCCCACACCTAAGCCATTCTTTTCAGGTGACAAATCTGAGAAACTGTCCCAGACTAAGACATCAGTAAAGGAGGTTGGGAACAACTGATACATTAAACAGTGAAAAGTCACCAGGACCAGCTGGTATTCACCCTAGAATTCTGAAGGAATGCAAATGTGAAATTGCAGAACTAGTAACTGTGGTATGTAACCTTAAATCAGCTTCTGTACCAGATGACTTAAGGATAGCTAGTGTGATGCCAATTTTTTAAAAGGCTCCAGAGGTGATCCCAACAATTAAAGGCCAGTAAGAGTAATTTCAGTACCAGACAAATTGGCTGAAACTATAGTAAAGAACAGAATTATCAGACACATGGATAAACACATTTTTCTTCACACATAGGTGATCATGTCCAGTCCCATCTCTTTGGCCCTCCAAGGCCTCACATGGTCTTTTGTAAAGAGAAATCATCTCTCACCAATCTATTAGAGTTCTTTGAGGGGGCCAGCAAATGTGGACAAGGGTGAGCTAGTGGATATTGTGTAGTTGGACTTTCAGAAAGCCTTTGACAAGATCCCTCACCAAAGGCTCTTAAGCAAAATAAGCTGTCATGGGATAAGCACGCCTACCTCTAACCCGCCCCCAAAAGACCCAGGCAAGAATGCGAACCCAGCCAAAAGATTCGGACGCACACGGGATACAGCTAGCGCAGACAAGCGGCCAGTGCCAATGCCCAAGAACGACAGAACAGACCGCAATGTCGAAGACCCAGTCCCCCTGGCGTCCCAATCCCAGATTCGCATCAGAGACTAGGGAAACCCAGCATGGATTCATCCCTGACCAACGGGCTAAGAGCTATTGGCCCCATCCCATCAGAACTAAACTTCCATCGTTAATAAAGCCAGATACTTGGCCCACACATCCCGCGATCGAGTTCCACAGGGTAAACGTGTGTATTAAGAATCCACATCTAAACATCAACTCTCATATCATAAACGATCCCCACACATAATCCCGCTTACCATCTATTCAAGCGTGAACATCATCACAATTTAATAACCTTTCACAATGTAAAAACATTCAGTAACACCCCAAAATGAATCATATTTGGCCAACTCCGCACCTTTGCCAGTTAGTTACGGAAGAGGGTACCAAACCACACAGTAGTCAAGGGTAGCAACACGGTAATTTGAACGTGCATCTAATTATCGTCTATAATCTTCTCTCCAATGTCCCTACCATCGTTAGTTTTTTTGTGTTCTTTACTGCGATACAGGACAAAATATCAAAAACAATCCCATATACCAAACAAAATCCTTACTGATTAAACACTGACTGAGCACTCATCACTTTTTATATAGCTGACCATAGAGTTTCCAATGGCAGATCTTCCTAATACATTGCCAAAAATATCTGCCATTTGCCTATCACTCATCCAGTTTTGTTATTATATCAAAATACTCAATAAACAGCAAAACAATCTCATACAATACGAGTAATCACGCAATAGCTTTTGATCATCCTGTCACAGCTCAACTTCGCCCATCTACCAATCATTATAAATATGTTCACCACATCGTCTAATGACAATGTACCTTAAACCCATATACCTCTCCCACTGTGGGGAACAACCAACCATAACTCTACCAATTCTAGTACTCTTTTAACCATAATCCATAGAGACGGCTAGCTCTACTTTGACTTTAGACTTGAGGAACTACAAAATTTGAATATCCAGACACATACAACTAATCACCCTTCCACAGCTTGACCCTCGTACAAAAAAATTGACAATCCCTTACAAATAACATCTTCCAACCAAATTTCATCTACACAAACTTCTTCAAATCAACCAACACCTGAAACTTTAAAAATCAGGTACGTTACATCCCCAGATTTGCTGTAACGGGTTATTAAGCAAATAAGTACATATCTCCAACAGAAGTGTATATTCTCAACTAGTCCCAGATGTCTAGAATAATACTGCCCAAACTCATTAACATTTAACTTTAATCAATTTCTTCAACCCGCTCGGTAGCACTTTTTCAGCCGAAGTGCCAATTACCCAAAAAAAGGCAGACAGGAACCCTCAACTTTCACTAAACAAGCAAAGAAGTCAGAGCTCTCTTCAATAGTCTTGTCTCCTGACACCTATCATTTTTCCATAGACAAAGCCCCACTGCCTTCAATCGTAGCTTAAGAACAGTTAGCTCCTGCTACAGATACAAACCGACAAAAACATCGAAAAACATTTTTTCTTTTGTCTTGCACAACTCTCACATCTTATCTTTCTATTTGCCGCTATTATATTAATTGCTTGCCAGATAGCGTATGCTCCCTTCATGTCCTTCACTAGAGTGTATCATCCACAATTTAAAGGAGTCCCCTCACTGAAAGCGCCACTTGCACTGGGCCCTATATCTTCCGTTCCACGCCAGCATCGATAATGGTTCCTACCACCCAATAAATGTGTGTGTCTCTAAGCCATCAAGGACGTCCACAATTGGTTTGCTCAGAAAACCCCCATATATATGCCCTTTCTGTTTTTGGGGCCTCTCTAAATCTCCGACTACTCACAGTCACATACCATCCTTGACTCAACGAATATTGCTACGTGAAACGCTTACTATTTAGCTCGGAATTCATAGATCATATGTCAACTTACAATAGAAACGAGCACAGAGAATAGAAACTGCCCAGAACGTCATGACAAGCGGAAAAGAAACCACAGTTCTTGGAGTCCCAGTCTATACACTCGATCACTAGCCCATGACGCCCCTATCGCCAAAAGCACCTTCCTTTCACAAAGCTAGCAAAGTAGAGCAAATCGAGATCCAATACAGCAAAGCAAGCAAACAATTCAGAGAAACAGTGCAAAATATTTTAACAGGAACCGCATGAAACCTTTAACAGTCTACCCCCGACATAGTGCCCTCTACATCAGTCTTAGTCAAGCGGCTGTAACCAAAACCATGATAACCATAGAAAAGTAGGGCTCGCAAACGACTCAGCAACGGAACGCTACAGAGTCACTAGATGACAAACCTTCTGGCTTAAATTGAGATCAAAAAACAAAATTCTTTCATTTCTGCCCTTTGCATAAGCCAGCCTAGCAAGCGTATCACTCGCCAAGCGTGCTGAGATCGAGGTTCAGCGCGGAGACTAACGCGGGTTCCAAACCTGTGTCCTCTGAGGCCCAGCATGGCTTTTTGGGCCAAAAGTCTCATGGGCGCCCGCACGCCACTATGACGAACTGGTGCTGGAGCAAGTAGTGAGTTACTTTATCTTTTGGGATTGAGTCTTAAGATACCAATAGAGTAATTACCTTTTGAACCTCGTACCCTTAGCAAATTTATGGGCTCCATACACGGTTCTCGTGGTCAATGAGGATGGAACAGCTCTATCACGAGCTTGAAAAACCCCCTAAAAGCATTTTAGTATAAGCTGACCCGACTTTTAGAAACAATGTGGCGAGCAGACAATATTGTTACACAAGGGATAAACACAAGAGACGGTTAGTCAATACAAAAAGAAACAATATTAGGGCAAACACAACAAATGGTAAGCAACCATAGCTGTTAATTAATAACATTGTGTCATTTTTTTATTTAAAACATATAGATTGCACAACTTAGCACAATAGGCTAATTTGTGATTTTGATTATATATTTTAAGAGTTAGTAGAACGTCCTGAATGTATTACTTCGAAATGGTTGTATAGTAAACGACACCCCAAAGCCAGTACAGCACTACTTAGGCCAAATTATTAAGAATAAAAGTGCTCATCATATGTCATAAATACACAATTACAAGCTTTAATACGATCCTCTTGCAGGCACCAAGGGAAGTACTCAACCTAATTGAGCACAGATGTGAAGGGCTGCTTTCTGCCAATCATCTAATTTCTTTTTTCCATAATGGGGATCAAGTATGTGTAGCAGCAATTTACCAGGTCCTGCTCTCATCTCTGTCCGGCAATTTTATCAGCGCAGCGGCTCTATGTCGTAGAGGGTACACTTGCGAGCATGTGTGCTCTAATCTCTGGGACCACATGGCTACAACAACACTGCCTATCATTTTGTGCCCATCACCAGTTTAATATGAGATCGCCCTATTTAGGTAGCTCCTAGCACTTAACTACATGTAACTTATGTTTGATCGGATAAACTACTCATCTCTTGCACATACGGGTTTTCATTTGCGGTTATAGCAGTTCAGTAATCAAAAACTTTGCCCACCTTGGATCACAATGGCTACTAGAATTAGCTCACGCTAATCGACTTACTCTAACGTAGGACACGTAAGCTCTATCCCACGCAAAAATCGTTTCTAATGAATATGTTGAATACGGAGCCTGGGCAAAGTCAGACACCGAGGACAGGGGAAGCGTGGCTCCAGCTCTCTTTTTTGCTACTCGCCAGCCCGGATAGTCGGTGAATGCCGGCAAGGCAGAGAGATAAAAAAGATGAACAAAGATAAAGCTGCGATCTCTGACATCTCGGTCGGAGCTATACAAAATAGCGCCCACCCGGATAACAGCTTCAAAGCCCCTGCCGCTGTTCGGTCATTAGCTGACGGTCAATTTGTGGCAGGTATCTTCCTTCCCAGAGCGGACTACCTGCGAGGCCACCGCAGCATCTCGCCTGAATTACATTTAACACATAACTGTAAGATCCGTTCATCTAATCGTGCCTGCCCCTTCGCTCCGGGAATGTGGCGCCGACACAGGCCTGACTCAAAGCAACTACCATTCAAAGACACCTTGCTTCTTCGCTGATAGTGCCTAATTGAGGCTTGACTCTAATTTTATCGACTGATGAGGATAATCACCCATTCAAGTCGTACCTTCCTCCCCACCATCTCATGGTACAACAAATTGGGACACTCATAACTATCCCTATCGGCTAAAATTTCGCTGAGCACTTCTTTGCATTCCTAGTCTTTTGCCAATTACGGTTTCGAAGAGACACCGTTCCCTCTTATCA
>NW_027427109.1:0-7747 GCF_003597395.2 Chelonoidis abingdonii
GGTGTCTAGTGGTTAGAGTGTGGGAGCTGGGAGCCAGGACTCCTGGGTTCTGTCCCTGACTCTGGGGGCGGGAGTGGTGTCTAGTGGTTAGAGTGTGGGAGCTGGGAGCCAGGACTCCTGGATTCTGTCCCTGACTCTGGGAGGGGAGTGGGGTCTAGTGGGTGAGAGCAGGGAGGATGGGGGCCAGGACTCCTGGGTTCTGTGCACAGCACCACCACCGACTTGTAGGGGATGTGCAAGTCTCTACTATACACTGAGGTTTATAACCTTCAGCTCCATCCATCACTCCATAACTGATGTGTTGCCTGGGAAAAGCCCCCCCACTGCCCCTGGGGGCAGGGATCCCCCCTTCCTATGCCCCAAATCTCCAGCAGCTGCTTCTCCCCCCCTGGCTGGGGAACCCACCAGAGATTCCGTCCCCGCTGGCCAGCCGGGCGTCCCCTGTGCTGGGCCCAGGGTTCAGGGCAGAGCCTGGCTCTGACAGTCCCATCTGTGCAGAGATCCCCTGTGGGTCTGTCTGGGTGTGGGGCTGGGAGCCAGGCCACTAAGCCAGGCCCCTCCCTCACCTCCTACAATGATCTCGACAGGGTCACTGGAATACTCCGTAATGGAGCGATAGTTGCAGGTGTAGCTCCCTCCATCTTCCTGGCTGACACTGGTGATGGGAAATTCAGCCACTTTCCCTTTAGGTACCACTGACCGCACCTGCAGGTTCAGGTGTCCAGCTTTATGCAGAACCAACTCCATGCCTGGGTCCTGACCCTCACAGCGAATGGTGACGTTTCCCCCGAGCGCCACCACCCTGCTGGGGCTCACCCAGATGGTGGGTTTGCGAAATTCATGCCCTGCTTTCAACAAAAGACAGGAGTTAAACAGGGGGGAGACAGTCCCGTGCCTCCTCCCACCCCAATTCAGTCCATCCGTCATTCGGCCTCTCTCGGAGTCTGTCCCCTACCGGGGTTGGCACTGCCTGCCCATGGGGCTCAGGGGCAGGGGGTTCACCCAGACATAGCTTAGGACCCGTCTGCATGAGAGATCACCTGCCCCACCCATCCCCACCTTAGGCCAGCCAGGGGCCTGACCTGTGCCCCCCAGCAGCTCTGCCCCCCACCCTGTGGTTGGAAATAGACAACGCCGGCTCTGACCTTTTTGCCGCCCCAAGCAAAAAAAAAAGAGCGACGCCTCGCCGTAACACCCCACCCTGCACGAGAGCCGTGCCACCCGAAGCCCCGCCCCTGAGCTCCACGCCGCCTGAAGCCCCCGCCCCCCCAAGCGCAATGCCGCCAGAGCCCCCCCCAGTGCCGCACCACCTGAAGCTCCAACCCCAAGTGCCGCACCATGCAAGCCCCTGCCCCCGAGTTGCCGCACCCACCAAACCCCCCCTGCCGCACCGTGTATGTCCAGGCCCCCATCCCCCTGATCACACGCCACCCAAGTTCCCGTCCCCCAAGTCACCGCGCCACCAAGAAGCCGCCCCCCCGAAGACCTGCGCCACCCGAAGCTGCCCCTGCGCCGCACCACCAGAAACATTCCCCTTGAGCAACCGCCCAGCAGAAACAAAACAACCAAAAGAACTCTAGCACCACGCCACCAAACCAAAAAAAATAATAAACCCAAGTGCCGCTCACCCCAAAGGTGTCTCCCGCTTGCCCAGGTGCCTGAGCCGGCCCTGGAAATAGTCTGTGAACGGAGGGAGACGTGATAGGATAATCACTGCATAAGGCATCTTACTTACAACTGTCCTATGACTTTTGTATTATGGCTCTTCATATACTTGTACTGGCTAGGTTATTCCATGATGGGACCCCCTGATTTTCATACAACTTTGTATCAAGTCTGTTGATATGGGAACTTTGTATCAATCCATTATAGACACTTTGTATTGAGCTTTGGTATAATTGTTATAAGCCCTAAGGTTGGTCAGGGTAGAAAGAAATGTTTTCCCAGGCGTTTAGAATTAAGATTTGATCCTTTTAAATCATTGCCCTGTTGAATGAACGAGCTGTGAATGAGGGATGCATAAAGGCAGCAACCTCCAAGCAGCCTGCACCCCTTTGGAGGGGAATGGAAGCCAGACCAAGGCAGTTAAAAAACTTTGGGGTTCCCCAGTTGGGGCTCACTAAAGAATCAGACATATGAGCCTGGGAGTTTAGAAGCGAGCACTTTCTTTTAAAACACCCCTTCATAGCCCGTTCCAAATCTGGACCTTTAGCGTCAGAATCTGTGGTGCCTGCCTGAACCCTCTAAGCTTAATTACCCAGCTCAGATTTGATCTCACTGCCACCATCAAATTCCAGGGTTTGCTTCCCTCTTGGTCTCCCCAAACCCTTCCCTGGGGAACCCCAAGACTTAGGAGCCCTGGGTCATACCAAGGGGAAATAACCCACTTCCCTTCCCCCATCTCCCACCCAGACTTTCTCTCTCTGGGCTAACTGAGAGTACTGATGCAATCTCTTTACATCACAATACCAAGAGATGTCTCCTTCTTTCCACAAGAGACAAACCTCAAATACAGGAACAGAATGATTCTATCTCTCTTCCCCCTCCCACCAATTCCCTTGGTGCTGCAGAGCTTTACCTCGAAGATCTAACACAAAGAGAATTCCCTTCCCTTCGTCCTTTAGCTACCAGAGATAAAAACTCAACAAGCTCTTAAAAAGAAGCTTTAGTATAAAAGAAAGAAAATACGATGAACATATGATCTCTGCATTAGTTGACAATACACAGGCTATACTAAAAGAAAATAGGAATAAAACGACTTTAATTCAAAAAAGAGATACAATTTAACCATTCCAGCAACTTACCAATGTAAATACAAAACAAACAATATAAAGTCCTATTGTTTTTGCTACCTTTGTTACTCACAACTTTGGAAACTGAAGATTAGAAGCTCTTGACGATAGAAAAGAAACCTCTCATTAGCCGAGAGGACAGACAAAAGACTCAGAGTCAAACATTCCCTCCCTGACTTTGAAAAAATCCGGTTTCTGATTGGTCCTCTAGGTCAGGTGTGTTGGTTCCTTTGTACCCTTTACATATAAGAAACATTAAACCCTTTAGCTATTATTTATTGACCCCCTCTTTGAATTATACATGTGGCAGCATTTAGACACCACTCAGAAGGAAGCCGCCTGGGAGCATCTGACACGAACAGATTTTGCACTGGATTGCAGATTTGCATGAGAGGGAGCTTGCTATAAATGTGAGGCGTCTTGTCGAGGGGATACCAGGTCTCGTCTTGTCAACATGGAGCATTGATCCGGATCGCAGAAGCCCAGTTCCACCCCCCATCTTACACACTGGCCAGTGCAGTTAAGGGAAGCAATCTAATAGTTGGTAACAATGACAAGACGAGTGTGTTAGTGTGTGTGTTAGTGAGAGAGAAGCGAGAGACGAGTGTAATATAGATAGATGCATATCGATACCATGATATTAATATATGCTATCTTCAATAATAATGTGGGCGCTTGCCTTATCCCCACTGAGAAAGACCCTGTGAAATACTTAAGCTAACAATATGACCAAGAGGTGGGTGCTGCATACCTGCACTACCAAAGGTGCTAGAGGTAATAGGGGGAGGGAGAGCTCAGTGATTAGCTTACGAGCGCGGAATCCCAGGGTGTGAGTTCAGTCTTGAGGGCGGCCATTCACGAGACTGGATAAAATCTATCTGGGATTGGTCACTAGCATTAAGCAGGGGTTATGGACTGAACCTCCTGAGGTCCCTTCCAACCCTGATCTTCTGATATTACTATACTTGAAGAACGGCCTGCGATGGCACACAGAGCACGCCTAGGATCCTACAGAGCTAACGAGGGATGTAGACCTCCCGAAGGGGGAAATGAAGCAACTGGCACGTCAAGAGCTCAACAAGACTGGCAGAAGCCTCCGCCCCCAAGTGGGAACTGAGGCACCACCAGACTCAGGGCAGTATCCCCAACCCAGCAGTGAATTCAACAGAAGCGCCAGGAGGATCCCTCCCTGGAGAAGCTGAGGACCCTGGCTGGCCACAGCGATCCTTTCCAGGGGAGAACCCTGCGAGCGATTCCTGTGGAGAAGGGATTCCTGTACTGGAATGGGCTTGCGTTGGGGCAAACTGAACCTGTGGAGTAGAGGTAGTGTGAGTGGTTCCCCAGAGGTAACGCCCACACAACTGTTGTACTTGTGCTCCACGATATCCCCCTGTCAGGGCATTCCAGCACCAGCGGAGAGTGCTGCAGCAACTTTATTGGCTGGGGTCTTTGCGCTGTCTGACAGTAGTTGCAGTCCTTGCTCCTCCAGAGGGTAGGGAAGGCCCGGGACAGGGTTAAGCCTGCTTGAGACCCTTGCCCATCATAGAAGGAGCCTTTCCGAAGGTTGGCCGTGGAATAGTGGGACCCCTCGCCAGATGTGACCCGGGCAGGGAAGAAATACATCCTGGTGGGGATAATTTGGCTATGTGCTTACCCCGAGGGTGCTTGTCTCTCTATCGAAGCAGACACTGTGGTAGATGGCGCTGCTGAGCATCTCCAGCAGATGTGGGGTTCCCCAAGGAGTCCTTACAGACTGGGTCGAACTTCATGTCAACCTTGCTCCAGTGCTTGTGGGAGAAGTGTGGGGTCCGCACACCACTGGGCTCGGCCTTACCCCCCTCAGCCAGCTGCGTGGAAGGTTCAATACCCCGCTAAATCTAACATTATGGACCAGCATCCACAGGACGGGTAAAGTTTTTACCCCACCTCTTTCGCATTACAGAGAAGTGCCCAAGAGAATCCACAGGGTTCTCCCTTTTGAGTTGCTGTGCGGGGAGGGTGTTGTTAGTGGTGCCCTGGATGGCGAGGCGGGGCGAGGAAGGCCTCCCCAACGGGAATCAGTGGGTGGAGTATGTACTGGCTTTCGGGGAAAAGCTTTGTGGAGCTCATGAACGCTTGCCGGGCTAGCCAAGCTCAGTGGAAGGAGAAGGTCTGGTACGACCGTCCGCACGTGCCCGCTCCTACGCCTACCGGGACCGGTGAGCTCTCTCCCCAGTGAAAGAGAACAAGCTGCCTAGGGCTGTCTCCCCATCAAGTCAGGTAAACGAGGTGGACTTTGTAGTCAAGGCCGTCCTACCCATACACAAAGTGCAGCTGCGTAGGACCGGAAAGCTATGTGTTGCTCCAGCCTCTGCTCCGCCTCTTCCCTCCCCTGCTTCTGCCCCAATTCCACCCTCCCCATGGCCCCTGCCCCTGCTCCACCCCCGCCTCGCCCCCACTCCACCCCTCCCCAGGCCTTGGGAACCGGAGGGGCTGTTGGAGGGTGGATCTGGGTCTGGGGGAAGATCTGGGGGTGGGGGCAGATCTGGGGGGTTCTCCCCCATGGCTGCACTGACCCAAAACATTTTGGTTCCCCCAGGGGATCTAGAGCCCATGGACGGGCCCTGTTAGCATTTGTATGAGCTGAAATAAATCCACGTTCTGCCTCCAATCCCAATCCTCACAGCCTGTCGGGGGCAGGACTTTGAACCAGGGGACGGTTCCCATCTGCTTCCTCAGACCCCGGGAGCCAGATTCTGCTCCTAGTTACTCTAAGGTGGGGGGCGGGTGGCACAGAAGAACGGGGCCAGGTCTAAGCTCACAGGGGGAGTTTGGGTTGAATTTTGGGGAATGTTCAAGGCTTAGTTCCTCTTTTCCCCACCCCACACATCCCCTCTCCCATCCTTGATGTTACCGTCCTCCCCACAGACTGATACTCACCTCCCCACACCCCGCTGTGCCCGGCCAGCCAGCAGCCTGGAAAGGAGATGGCTCATTAGTGACCAGATCCCAGAGCAACTGGATCCTACACCCTGGTCTCAGATCCCCACCCCCCCAGATCACACTCTGGTCTGAGATCCCACCCTCCACAGACCCACACCATGGCTGTCCCCAATACTCACCGAGGAGGAGGATGGTGAGAGCAGGCGCCATGACAGGGCAGTGGGGGGCCCCTCAGTGCTGCCACCAACACCCCGGTGCTGAGCGCCACTGAGCCTCAGGCCCGAGTGTGAGCAGAATGAGGAACTGTGCCGGGGGCTGCAGCCACAGGAAGCCTGTGATGCACTCAGCCCCTTTCTTCTATGTCAGATGATTCCTCTGCAGTCTCCAGCCCAAATCTACCATGCTCAGAGCAAAGCCAGATCCCTGCAGCACCCAGAAAACCACATCCCCTCCTGCAGCTGCCCACCTGCCGCCATCACCTCCCAGCCCCACATGGGAGCTGCCCAGTCCAGGGACCAGCTGGGAATAGGGGAATCTCAGGAGGTGTCAAGAGGTGCCCAGGCTGCCCTGACCTTTTCCAATAGGCCCATCTAGCCTCTCTGGAGCAGCACAGAGGAGGGACCTCCCCCCCCACACACATACACTGTGCCCTCCACGGAACGACCCTCTCCCATGGAGCAGAGCAGAGGTTCCTTCCTGACCCGGCTGGGCCCAACTCCCACCCTGGAGCATGAGGGTAGAGGGGCCTGGCCAACCTCTTTCTCAGGTAGTGTCGCTGCAGACGCGGTTCTTAGCGCAGTGGTGTGAGACAGAGACAGACAGAGGGGTTGTGGGGCTGGGAGGGGTTGTGGTTTCCGGCACCTGTGAGGCGGTAGATGTAGCGGTAAATTTAGACCCTGAGTTGTTAAAGGAGGAACCGGTAAATCCATGAAAAGGGGAAGTCTGCCCAGAGCCGGCGCTCATGTCCTGTTTCTGGTACTGAAAATACAACAACGTGGATCCTTGTGGCACTTTAGAGACTAACAGATTTAGTGAAACTTGGCATAAACCTGATGCCCCAGCAGCTACCTTGTAATATACCCCAGCTCTGGGAGGAGAGTGGAGTCTAGTGATTGGAGGAAGGAGGGGCTGGGAGCCAGGACTCCTGGGTTCTGTCCCTGGCTCTGAGAGGGGAGCGGTGCCTGGTGGTTAGAGCAGGGGGACTGGGAGCCAAGACTCCTGGGTTCTCTCCCTGGCTCTGGTTAGGGGTTGGGGTCTGGTGCTTAGAGAAAAAGACACAGATTAGACCCAGCCCCCTGTAGGTGAAAGGTCCTGTGACGTTATTGATATAAACTGGAACCATATAGAACATGGTTTGCAACCAAGGTTCTGTAGTGGCACCAAATCTTATGTAAAGGGGGTCGTATGAGGTGTCTAAGACCAGGTTATGGGTTACTGGTTATGATTATGCTGTCTGTATGTCTGTATCCTTTTGTAGTTGAAGTTATGTGTATCGGCTGTATACTGTCTGTATTTCAAATTGGTGCTGCAGTTCTGGGAAAAATCCCAGACAAGTTGGTGTCAGCTCTGCCTAGTCTGCTTGATGGCCCATTAAGGTCCATCAGCTACACAACAGACCCATTGAGAGGCGGCAGATACGCCTTGTAACTCAGCAGGGTGTGCAGGGACTGGCCCATGTGACTCCAGACTCCATTTTGCTGTAATTTTCCACAGTAAGAATAAAGAGGTTCTTACACCTGGAAGAGCCTATATAAGGCTGATGCCTCATCGCCATCTGGTCTTCAGTCCTGCTTCTTACCTCTGGAGGGACTTTGCTACAAACTGAAGCTCTACACAAGGGACTGATGATCTATCCCAGCGGGGGATGTTCCAGAGACTTGATTTGAACCTGCAGTTTACTCCATCACTGCTACAAGCCTGAACTAAGAACGTTGCCATTACTGTATGGAATTGATTCCATTTAACCAATTCTAGCTCTCATCTCTATCTTTTTCCCTTTATGAATAAACCTTTAGATTTTAGATTCTAAAGGA
>NW_027427110.1:0-2404 GCF_003597395.2 Chelonoidis abingdonii
AGTAAATTAAAATAAAGTCATTTGCCAAGGTTATTGGCTTGACCTACAATCGCAGCTGTGCAGAATGTATTATACTGTTGGCTTGTATCTTAAGGTACGTGTGCTAGATAAATCTGCTTCACTTTAAACACCACCATTGTCAATATCTTATGTTTTAGGACTCCAGTGCCTGGTATGGAAACCCATATTCCAGTTGTTTTCCTTGATTTAAATGGTAAGAGAGGACAGAGAGCTTTTGAAATAAACTTTTTCTAGCCAATAACATTATAGGAACTAAGAAACAAACTAATAAAATGAAGAAATTCTTTGAGTGGCAGGTTTATTAATGTGAAAAGACTATTAGAATTACATTTATTTCATCCAACTATATTGTTTCGTGCTCCAGAATACACAGCAATTATATACAGAATGAACAATACATTTTTATTCTCCCTATGTTTTGCAGACCTTAAATAAGTGAACAGACAGGAAGAAGGGAGGTATAAAATAACCAAGGGAGTAAAACTTAGAAGCTAACAATAAAAGTTAGTTGTAAATGCAGAATAATCATTCAGAAAGAGTGGCTCTAGCAGAGTCCCACAGGGATCTGTTCCTGGCCGGTGCTCTTCAATATCTTTATCAAAGATCTGGAAAAAAAATGCTGATAAAGTTTGCATGTGACACAAAGGGTGGAATGGTAAGTGAGAGTAGGTTAGTTATGCAGATTGATCTTTATCACTTGGTGTACTGGGCTCACTTGCCTTTTAATACATCTAGATACAAGGTCATACCTATAGGGACAGAATGCAGGCCACACCTACAGAATGGGGGACTGCATCCTGGAAAGTGACTCTGAACAGGACGTAAAGGTCCTAGTGGATAACCAGTGGAACATGAGCTGCTAGTGTGATGATGTGGCTAAGAGGGACTAACATCGTCCTTGGATGTGTAAGCATGAAATAAGAGTACAGAGGTGATGTTATCTCTATATATAGCATTGCTGTGACCATTAGTGTTATACCATGTCCAGTTGGGGTGTCCACACTTTAAAAAGGATAATGACAGATTTTGTAAGCGTTCAGAAAACAGTTACGAGAATGATTCTGGGAAAACTTTAGTATAGTGAGGGACTTCAGAAGCTCAGATGATTAGCTTGCCAGAGAGAATGTTAGGAAGTTACTTGATCATGGTCTGTAGGTACATGGGAAGATTTATGATTGTAGGGAGCTCTTTAGTTTAGCTGGCACAGGTAGGAAAAGATCCAGTGGCTGGAAGCTGAAGTTTGATGAACTCAAGACTATAAATATGGCACCGGATTTATTTATTTTTTTAAACAATGAGAGGAATTAGCCATTGTAACCAGTGGCTGGAAGCTGAAGCTTGATAAACTCAAGACTATAAGTATGGCACCTGATTTATTTATTTTTTAAACAATGAGAGGAATTAGCCATTGTAACCACATACCAAGGATATAGTGGATTCTCTATCATGTGAAGTTTTAAAATCAACATTGGATGTCTTTTAAAAGATGTATCATCTAGGTCAACCAGAAGCTATGGGGCTTGCTACAGGAATTATTGGATGAAATTATCTGGCCTTTGTTATGCAGAAAGTCAGATTAGATTATCATAATTGTCCTTTCTAGCCTGAAAATCGATGCAAATAAAATTGTGTTGGGATTTCGACGGGAGTTGGGCACATAACTCTTCGGTTCCTTTGAAAATTCCAGCCTAGGTGAATAGTAAACTCAAGGAATTCACCAGCTGAGAAGTGTCTGATAAGGGATGTAAAGGAGGAGGGAGATAAACTGTTTCAAATATATAATATAATTGAATAAATATAAGTGTGCTTTGATATTGGCGCTAGTAAGTACTAGAATGACTACCTAAGCTGAGGCCCTGCTCACATGACCACAGTTCAGTGACTGACCGCATGTAGCTCGACCAGAATTGTGTTTGAGAGCACTTTTCCAACATATGTTGGCTGTTAGCACAAGCAACACAGGAACACATTGTTTTTTAAATTGTTCCATCTGAAACTGCTGTAGGTTCCTTGCCCTAGATAGCCCATACTGAAGTTCTAAACAAAGGTGTGACACAATTTGTAACCACATTAGCTGCGGATGCAAGTGATATAACTGCTTTTCTGTACCAAGTCTATAACGATTTCAGACACTGCCATAAGTCCCAGGGTAGGAAGGAGCTCATATAGCACACTTCATACCAAAGGGTCCTAAACCACAAGCACACTCCCTGTACAATGCAACACAGCAGTTTCAGGCAAGGTGTAAAGGATACCCTATTGAAATGAAACTAAGGTGGAATTTTGCTTAGGCGGAAAATAATTGTCCAAACTGTCGTTTGGCCAGTGCACAAAAATTAATCAAATATCAGAGGGGTAGCCATGTTAGTCTGGATCTGTAAAA
>NW_027427111.1:0-3060 GCF_003597395.2 Chelonoidis abingdonii
AGAGAAATGGAACAGGATGAATACAATTACTCTAAAAAGATAGACTATTTTATATAACTTTAAGAGATGTTCAAAAACCTGATTAGTTTAATAAAATCCTTTCATTTCTAGAGTTGAAGCTTCAGGATCAAGTTGGCCAACACAATGTGGTACTTCCCAACTTCAGGGCACAGGGCACGCTGTGGGGGGCTGTATCCAAAGGCCAGTAACATGTATCAGCACACGCGCAAGGACCTTGAAAGATACATGCTTTTTTTTACACCTGACACTTATTCTCAGGCAGCCCATTGACATGACAGCATAAGACTTGGAAATTAAATTCAGGTGAATCGTGTGCATGGAGCCCATCCCAATACAAACATTTCATGGAGTTAAACTATTTAAAAACAAAAAAAATCAATTCAGTATATACACTTCTACCTTGACATAGCGCTGTCCTCAGGAGTCAAAAAATCTTATCGTGTTATAGGTGAAACCGCCTTCTATCAACCTTGCTTTGATCCACCAGAGTGTGCAGCCCTACCCCCCCGGAGCACTGCTTTACCACATTATATCTGAATTAGTGTTATATCCGGTGGCGTTATATATCGAGGTAGAGGTGTATTTGAAAATAAAACCAAAAAATCCAAATACATGGCACAGACTCTGAAGTAAAAGTCACTTACTGTTTTGGCTTTGTTGAGATGTGACATTTGGATATAGCCCCTGTCATGACGACGGAGGTACAGGAAGTATATTGGGAAGCAAACCCACAGGTAAATGCAAGGCACCCAGACAAGGACGGTGTTCTGAAAGCACTTAGTGAAATCTGGATTTTCTGTGTGCCAGGTCAGGTTCCAATCCTGAGGAAACAAAACGGATAAGTAGTGAATGAAAATGCAAAATTCACCACTTAAACAAAACAAAAAACAAAAACAAAAAAACCAAGTCATTGTTCTCTGTGCTGGTTCCACAACAGCTACCACAGCAATCTTCTAACTCAACTTGCATACTGAGATCTTTAACTTCACTAACTAGTTATTTTAAAAAGTATCTCTGCAGAAAAATGCTGCAGTTTCCTGTCCCCATTACACCTGTTTCAGAAACGTTACTTAATATTTAGTGTGAAAAAGATATGTAAAGATTAAAAATTCAAGATTAAAGAAGAAATCTTGAAAGTGCTGTTGTAAAGCCAACTTCACAAGGCATCATTAAATAGCATGAAAATTCTCTCAATCCTTGAGAATTCACAAAGATGATCTGTACAACTAAGGGGGAAGAGCCTTTCCCTTTTGGCATGATTCCTGCTCCCACTATGAAGCTGACAACTTCTAAACAGAAGGAGGATCAAGCTTTATGTATCTGATGCCTGGTCTACACTATGATTTTAGGTCAAATTTAGCAGCAAATCTGATTTAAGCCTGGACCCGTCCACAAAACGAAGCCCTTTTTTCCACTTAAAGGGCTCTTTAAATCGATTTCTTTACTCCACCTCTGATGAGGGGATTAGCACTGAAATGAGCCTTGCCAGGTCAAATTTGGGGTAGTGTGGATGCAATTCGATGGTATTGACCTCCAGGAGCTATCCCAGAGTGCTCCATTGTGACCGCTCTGGACAGCGTTCAGCTCAGATGCACTGGCCAGGTAGACAGGAAAAGGCCCGCAAACTTTTGAACTTCATTTCTTGTTTGGACAGCGTGATGAGCTGATCAGCACAGGCGACCATGCAGAGCTCATCAGCATGATGTGCACATTGCCGGGTCAATTTCTTGTTTTGATCCACTCCATCTATCTTTTACATCTTAAGCTGGCAGCAGACGATGCAGTACAATTGCTAGCCAACCTCATCTCCTGGGTGTTCGGCAGAAGATGGGAATGACCTGGCTGAGTCACTCCCATGTCTGCCCAGGCACCCTGACCAACGTCGACTAAAAGAGCACCCAGGAATACGACGACGGTGGCTACCAATCGTAATGCACCGTCTGCTGCCAAAAGGTAATAAGCTGCTGCTGTGTAGCAATGCAGTCCCACGTCTGCCAGCACCCAGGAGACGTACGGAGACAGCGAGCTGAGCGGGATCCATGCTTGCCACAGTATGGCGTCTGCTCAGGTAACCCAGGAAAAAGGCACGAAATGATTGTCTGGCATCGCTTTCACAGAGGGAGAGAGCAGGGGGGCATTGGGATCTCAACCCAGAATTCCAATGGGCAGCGGAGACTGTGGGAATTGTGGGATAGCTACTCACAGTGCAACACTCTGGAAGTCAACACTAGCCTTGGTACTGTGGACGCAGTCCGATGACTTAATTCACTTAGAGCAGTGTGTGTGGGGGGGACACACAATCGACTGTATAAAAACATTTTCTAAAAAACCGACTTCTATAAATCCGACCTAATTTTGTAGTGCAGACATACCCTAAGAGTTTGCCCACATGGGACACAAGCCAGAGTGTTAATCAATAGCGTGCTAGCTTGCCATATAGTAATGTCTCAGGTGGACACTACATGGCTGGTATAGTGTGCTAAAAGTTCTGTTGTGCACTTTGATGTTACTTTTCCTATGCTCTGAACATGGTGCATAAACCGAGTATAATCTAAAGCTATCATGTACAGAGGCCAAAAGCATACTGACCATCACGGTAATTGAAGTATAATCATCATTTCCATTACTGGCCACAAAGCTACATACAGTGACATATTCACTACCAAAGGAAATCCTATCCCAGGAGAACTCATTAGTTTGAATTGAGGAAAAGAGACTACAATGCAGGAAATCATACATGATTACCACTACCGAGATGAGAATATAATTTTAATCAAAATCAAGTATTGGGATAGTAAATAGCTACATTAGCATTATAAAACTGAAAACAGGATGTAATTCAGCAGCAAATAGTTTCTCTTCAAATATTTGAAGAGATCAGTTACTTCCTGTTTAGAAAATTGATTTTTTTCATAAACAGAATGATACAGCAGGATAAAAATGCTTATGCCAAAAGCAAAGTAAAGTATGCTACAGTAAAAGACACTTGCCCTCCAGAGTTTTAAGGACCACAGTCAATTTAAAAAAAAAAAAAAAAAA
>NW_027427112.1:0-1552 GCF_003597395.2 Chelonoidis abingdonii
CATGAACTAACATAGGGAAAAATCCCTATAAAACTGGACTCTGAAGACTAAGTACTTTGAGTCTATGGTTCTGCTGCCAGCCTCCAGGAGCATCAGGTGCACCTGACCCAGACTCGGCTCCACTCTTGTGTACAGGGTACCTGGCCAGTATTCTGTCACAAGCAACTTTAGGCTGGTAACTATAATATCTATACAGAACTTGTATGAATGATTGTGTGAATGGATATATATATATAAGTAATCACAGGAATAAGTAGCCAAACAACGCTGTTTGCTGTTATCTTTTATTTTGGTATTTACAATAAATGTGAAAAATGTCTTGTCCCCTTTAATAAGATCCTGCTAGTTTTTATTGGTATAACATTATTGCAAATTGTATGAGCAACTCAGGTCCTAAAAAAATGTAAGCATACTTAAAAATTAGGATGAAAGTGACTGGCTCATTTCTCTCACTCCCTGATCTCTAATTACATATTGGAAATCCTGACATTCTAGGCTTCTTTCTTCCTCTCATCTTTGACTCAGGAGGAATGCTATGTTGCAAATAAAATGTTTTTCATGCTATTTTTTAAAATATAAATGTAATGTTTGTGCTGCTGCTCTGAGTGTGTTCCTAAATTTATTTTGATCAAGTTGTGCCAATATGCAACACTTTCTTACCGAGCTATTACTCATTGAGGATGAAATTCTTGCATTTGCAAAGGACCAGAATTAGGCCACTGTCCCATCTGAATCCCACTTAACCTCTATTTTGAGGTTGTAAGCGGGACTTAAGCAGTGTTGCTAACATTCATGATTTTACCATGACTCTCGTGATGTTTTGTGTTTTTTCTTAAAGCACTAGGTTCTGCAGTGAAGTGATTATGTGAGAAATTCTGATCTTTTTTTTTAAAGTGTCTAGCTCTCATTATTGCAGAGGAAGTTTTGAAGATGAGACTCCACAAGGCTCAAAAAACAGAAGACAAATTTAAAAACACATACAATGTATTATTTTTTAAATCTCTTCTTTTCGGGGGCCTGACCCATGATTTTTGAATGCTTGACCTGGCAATGCTGGTTAAGTAGGGCATAGGACTTGAACTGGTCCTCTACACAAGGCAGAATTTCTCTCTGACAGGAAGAAAGGAGAATGAATATCACACAGTATCTCCACTGCTCTGTGTTGCTAGCAATTAGTAATTACAGAGGGATTGGAGGTGCTTTGGCACAGCAAGAGCAGTAAGAAACCTTACCATGTTTGGACAGGAAAACTAAGCTAAATGAAGAGAAAGGAAGAATGGATGAGAGTGGGCAACAGCTCTTATTCTGGATTTTTTGGGATGTAGATCTATGGAATAGACACTTTTCAGGTCAACTATTGCACTATTATATTGTGTATTTTCAAAATGTTGATTCATTACTGTAAAATGTTAAGGAAACGATGACCCAGAGGCAAAATAACACTGGTCTACAATTTTTGAGAAGTCGTCTGCTTCAGAGATAAAATGTGGTATTTATTATGTATTTTGATGTGCTGAATTCAAATATGACAATTAAAACAACTGTGGCTACT
>NW_027427113.1:0-1844 GCF_003597395.2 Chelonoidis abingdonii
TGTGGGTCCTCCCCTTAGGCTGGGGGGGGGATCCTTTAGCAGTGGGCCCACCCACTTCCCAGGAACCCAATAGATACACACTTCCTTCCACACTCCTGTTCCTTGCCCCTTACACTCCCTGTGGACATCACTCCCGTCCTAGTAGGCCAACAGATGAACCCCAGTCCTGATTCAGCTACATTCTTCTTTCTATGTGCTGGTTCCCCCAGTTTGAGGGAGAGGTTGGGAAGCAGGTAATTTCAATCCCAAGGGAGTAAATTGAAACTGGTGTAGGAATCAGATCCACTTTGGAGACCTATCCAGCCCACTTGCAAGCAGCCAAAAGTCATCCCCCCTCACTAGTCCAACACCCTTCACTGACTCCAACTAAACTCTGCAAATTTGCCTATTCCAAGATGTCATCCATCCAGAAATCTGACAGCTCTTCTAAAGGTTAAACCAAACTATCAGTGTGGACAGCCTCCTTCTCTTTAGGTGAGTGAATGCCACACCAACCTTTGCTAATTCTTTCTGTCTTTCTCTTTCCACTCAGATCAATTGCTCAGCTGAACAGTTTTATTATGAGCTGGAAAGATAGCTCTTTTAAGAGGCTTAGTTTAGTGTGCAGCTGTCTTGTCCCTACTTCTAATCAGACTACTCCACAGCTCAGAGCTGATGTGTAGAATTTGAAAGAGGAAACCCAGGAGGAAGTTTTTTACATGGTACAAGGTTTGCAGCCACAGTAAAAGTTTGGTTTTTACGCTGCTTATTTTTAGTGTAGTATCAGATACGTAGAGGATATTGTACAGTGATGAGATGTACTGAATAAACAGTCCATGCCCAACAAGCTTGCAGCTGATTGGAGGGACTACTTTGTTTGTTCCTTTCTAGGGACCTGTCTGCCACTTTCCAAACAAAAGTACAGAACAAACACCAAATTGAGTATGGTCTTCAAATGGTTGTAGATCGTCGATTTTTACTTTGTAATCTATGTTATTCATGGCAGGGACAGTGAGTTCATATAGTGTCTGGCAGAATGAAGCCCTAAGCCTGATAAGGGCCTTGGGGTGTTACTGCATTATAAATTAATAAGCAGCTGTAAAGCTTCACAGAACAGCTGAGCACAGTGGAGTGGGTTTTTTCCGGAGGGAGGGAGGGAGTTTCCCAAACATTAAATGGGAACATGTCTGTTCCTTTCTGAATTTAGTCCAGAAAACACAGCTTTTGCACCTTCTTATTCCTGACTGAATTCCACCCAGCTTCCTTACTCATCTCTACAATTAGCTGACAAAATATCTTGTGCTCCATACTGGTACTGGAGCTTTGAGTGGTTACCTTCATGACCTGTTCGAAGAGGTATGGTCGGTTCTTGACTCGTATCTGCATTTCTTCCAGTTCTTTTTTGTACTCCTTTGTTCTTCTGCGGTCATTCTGCCTGAAATGGAAAAGTTCCCTGACTAATTGTGGTGCCCTCTGACTGACTTCTTGGTTTCTGATCATTGGAATGACCTTCTAAACCCTCATCTCAAATACCTCCAGGACATGATGCTCTTAATTGCTTTGCTCCTGCTTCACATACTGTGTGCATTAGACAAAATGCACTTATAGTGCTGCAAGGTTCACAGTACTAGGTAAGGTTCCACTTGAAGATGAGCAGTGAAACAGTTAATACAAGAACAAATATTAAAGGTTGCAGTGGTGAAGGCACTCACAGAAAATGTGATCCTTGTGTCTTTTTCTATCTGTTTGGAAAGAGCGGTGTTGAAATGCAAAAAAAAAAAAAAAAAAAGACAGTGAAATGGGCTTGACTGTGAGAGGAAGGTAGATTTTGGGTCACAGGTGCCCAGGGTCAATCCCCTTCCAAA
>NW_027427114.1:0-1328 GCF_003597395.2 Chelonoidis abingdonii
TCCGAAGTCTGCTCAAGGAATGCCTTCTCAGGTACCTGGCCTCCAGCCGTCACCTCTCTATGGGCAGGGACATAGGAGTCTCTGCATCTTGACCAACGTTTGAGGCTTGCAGTCCCCTCGCCCTTCATTGCGTTAGCCCCTGTGCTTTGCTTCTCTCCAAGGGCTGTGACCAGCGTGTGTGTGGCGGATGTGGGAATTTTGGTAATATTTCTGTTATTCCAATACATGCCTCAACTGCTCTCTGTATTTGGTGTTGCTCTGCTCTGAGTGTGAAGAGCTGTCACAGGGTGATGCAAATGGCTCATGAAGACACTGACTGTGACTAACCCATATCAGTGGAAGACCTTCCAGAGTCCACAGTAACCCCTGGGACTGAACACTTGACACCTGTCAGTGAGAGGTTCCCAGCTTCTCTGGGTAAAGTGCACGTAAACTCAGCATGTTCTGAGGAGCAGGAAGAACTGGGCTCCCAGAGACAGAGAAGTTTTTTTGGAACGTAGGCTGTGTCTACACTACAGACCTTACAGAGGCACAACTGTATTGCTGCAGCTGCGCTCCTGTGTAGCCGCTCTTTGCATAATTAAATCACCCCCAACGAGCGGCGGTATGTCTGCGTTAGACACTCTCCCACCAACATAGCACTGTCCACACTGATGCTTTTGTCAGTGGAATTTATGTCAGTCAGGATGTACTTTTTTTTCACACCCCTGTCAGACAAAAGTGCTAGTGTAGACAAAGCCTAAGAGAAAGGGACAGACACAGGGAAAGGACACCTATATGATTGGTACAGCAGCATGACTCAAGGGCATTGCACAGTATGGATTATGCGATGATCTTTGCTTCTTTGTGCTAACCTAAGGACTTGCTGATTTTGCATTCTGGTTAACTAGGGCTGTGTCTACAGTACAGCCTATGTCGGCATAATTTATGTCGCTGAGGGGTGTGAATAAACCCCCCTTCTCCCAAGTGACATAAGTTACAATGACGTAAGCGCTCGTGTGCTTTTGCTGCTTGTGGAAGTAGCTTTTTTTATTCCGACTGGAGAGCTTTCTCCCCCGACATAGAGTGTCTTCATCAGTTATAGCACTGCACGTATAGACATGGCCTAATAAACCCTACTGTTTTTGAAAAGGCTGCTGGGTGTCACTGCAGATACTTGCTGAGTGCTTTAATCCCTGAAGAGTGTAACAGTCTCTGACCAGGAGTCTATCTCAGCTGGACTTGCTGGGTACAGCTCATGGCGTGAAGCAGGAGAGCTGGAGTTCAGAGGCACTGAGGCTGCATGGCCTACTCTGAGGGAAGAGTAGGGCTCTTGGGGATTTGGCACA
>NW_027427115.1:0-1030 GCF_003597395.2 Chelonoidis abingdonii
TGTCTCTCTCTATGTCTCTATGTCTCTATCTCTGTCTGTATGTCTCTCCATATGTCTCTATGTCTCTGTATGTCTCTTTGTCTCTCTCTATGTATCTCTCTATGTCTCTCTATATGTCTCTATGTCTCTTTCCCTATATATGTCTCTCTCTATCTCTCTCTATGTCTCTCTCTATGTCTCGCTCTCTCTCAATGTCCCTCTGTCTCTCTCTATGTCTCTCCGTCTCTCTCTCTCTCCATGTCTCTATGTCTCTCTCTCTCTCTATTTCTCTCTCTATGTCTCTCTCTATGTATGTCTATGTCTCTCTGTCTCTCTCTGTCTCTCTGTCTATCTCTGTCTCTCTGTCTCTCCATGTCTCTCTGTCTCTCTCTGTCTCTGTGTCTCTATGTCTCTCTCAATGTCTTTATGTCTCTCTATGTATCTCTGTCTCTCTCTATGTCTCTCTCTATGTTTCTATGTCTCTCTCTATGTCTCTTTCTGTCTCTCTCTCTGTCTCTCTCTATATCTCTCTCTATATCTCTCTCTTTGTCTCTCTATATGCCTCTATGTCTCTCCCTATGTCTCTAAGTCTCTCTCTGTCTCTCTCTATGTGTCTATGTCTCTCTCTATTTCTCTCTGTCTCTGTCTCTCTCTCTCTCTCTCTATGTCTCTATGTCTCTCTCTATGTCTTTCTCTCTCTCCATGTCTCTCTGTCTCTCTCTCTGTCTCTATGTCTCACTATGTCTCTCTCTATGTCTCTATATCTCTCTATGTCTCTCTCTCTATATATGTATCTCTCTGTCTCTCTCTGTCTCTATCTCTCTATTGTCTCTCTGTCTCTCTCTATGTCCCTCTCTGTCTCTCTCTCTATGTCTCTCTCTCTCTATGTCTCTATGTAGCTCTCTCTCTCTCTATGTTTCTCTCTCTCTCTATGTCTCTCTCTATGTCTCTCTATATGTCTCTATTACTATCTGTCTCTCTATATCTCTCTCTATGTCATTATGTCTCTCTCCATGTCTCTCTGTCTCTCTATGTCTCTCTCTGTCTCTCT
>NW_027427116.1:0-1292 GCF_003597395.2 Chelonoidis abingdonii
AGGAGTACAAGTGTTATCAGACACCAGGAGGAAGGTCCTGTGGTGAGGATAAAGAAGGTGTTTGGAGGAGGCCATGGGGAAGTAGTCCAGGGAGTTGTAGCTGTTACAGGAGGCACTATAGACAGCTGCAATCCACAGGGCCCTGGGCTGGAACCCAGAGTAGAGGGCAGTCCCAGTTCCCCCCAAACCTCCCAACTTCTGATCAGACACAGGAGAAGTTGACCCAGACTGTGGGGAAGATCACTAAGGTGAGCAAATCTGCCAATAAGCGCAGGACCCACCAAGGTAGAGGAGGAACTTTGTCACAATACGTATATGACCATGAAGTATATGCCAGGGGTGGCCAAACTTAGTGGTCCTCCAAGCTGCATACAACAATCTTCAGAAATTTGAGAGCTGGGGTGCACCTGCCAGGGGCCAGGGCTCAGGCTTCAGCCTTGGCAGAGGTATCTGATGGGGTTGTGGGTTTCAGCCCCACTCCTGCTGAAGCCCCAAGCCCCCGCAGGTGTGCCTTGCTGAGGAGAAGCTCCTACCCCACCACCCTGCTGCAAGGCAGAGGTCCTGAGCTCCCCACTCCCAGTCTAGTCAGTACAGAAGGGGGGGTTCTGTGAGCTGCACTTTAATGGTAAAAGAGCCACATGTTGCTCGCGAGCCACAGTTTGGCCACCCCGGTATAGTCCATGCAGTACATACCATGTAGGATATAGATTCAGGCCAAGATCTTCAGAAATAGGTGCCTAAAGATTAGCTCCTAAGTCCATATATAAACGCTTTAACAAGTCCACAGTAGAACCAACCAGCAGCCAAATTATCGCACGCAGATAGGCTTGTAAGTCTATATATTTCCCATATTAGGAATTTGGAAGCTTGTCACTAGACACCCGTTTTTCAAAATCTTGGATCACATTTCCAAGCTTACCACAAAAGGGCCTTTAAGCAAGGCCCTAAAACTGAGGTGTTATCACAGAGCCCGTGGCACTGTCCAAAGGGTGGGATTTGCAGTCTCATTGGTAAAGAATTCCCTTCTCCTACACTTCTATAGTGTATTGTGTACAAACTGATTGTCACCACCCACTAGTAAAGTTGCTGCATTTCAAAGACTGTGTGTGCATCATTTATAAAACACATATCAAGCGTTACATTGAAAGTGAGAGATGCTGTGATATTCTATAATGACCCCACCTGCCCTTTAAGGACCCATTGCCACTCAGAGCATCAAGATATCTCATTAACATTACTCAATTACATCCTGTTTTGACAATTTTTAAGCAATCGGTAAACTCGGGGGTTGT
>NW_027427117.1:0-1027 GCF_003597395.2 Chelonoidis abingdonii
GGGGACTGTCAGTCTCAGGGTCCTGATTTCCCATTGGCCCTTCCCCCTTCTATTTGGACTGGGAACTAGCCAACCAAAACCCCCAGTAAGTTTTAGTAAAGGGACAACAGTCCCTTACATGAGCCAGCCCTGTGAGAGTCACTGATGTGCAGAGAAAGCAGCTTAAGCTGGTCCCATGGTGTAATGGGCAACCCTCAGGACTCTGAATCCTGCAATCTGAGTTCAAATCACAGTGAGACCTTGTGTTGGCTTGTGATAAAGCCCTGCAGCTCACGTTGCTCAACTTCCTTGTCTCTAGCTGTACAAGAGCAGATCTCTCCCCTCCTGATGGGTGACTTGCCCACTGGAGCTGGGTCGTGATGGCCAAAACTGTTTGGGGCTCTAGAACTTGCTACCCTGGTTGCTGATGCCTGTGGCTTGACCAGGTGGTTGGGATTCTTACTGCTTCACATGGCGCCCAAAAGTTTGGCCCTTGGGCTTCCTGCCACACTTTTCCTCTTGCCCACACAGCGCTTGAAGGAAGGAGTGCCAGGGCCAGGCAGGAGGGAGGCAGAGTCCCAGGCTGGAGCCCAGCTCACCTCTCCTCCTCTGAGCACCTAGAGCAGAGGCGGTTGGTGCTGACTGCTCCAAGGGAAGCTTAAAAGCTACAGAGCAACCAAGGGCAGGGCCAGAGGAGGGGAGGGCCATGCCTATGCATGGCCAGCAGACAGCCACAAAAACACCGGCCAGGCTGCTCCCTGGCATGGCAAACCCCCCCACTGAAGATGTGCTTAATCCACTTGCTGATCAGGAGGAAAACCTGTCAAAATCTGTGTGCGAGGAGAACCCGCTTGGCTCGGAAGGAGTGAGGAAAAGAGCAAGTGAAAATAATAACTTGTGAGAGAGCAAGCGAAAAAAACGTGAAAGGCAGAGAAAGAAATAAAGGGAGAGAAAAAATATTAGAAAAAGAAGGAAAGAAAGGAAGAGCATGAAAGGTAGAGGGGAAAAAAGAAAGCAAGAACATACAAGCTAGAGAAGGAAAGGAATG
>NW_027427118.1:0-1288 GCF_003597395.2 Chelonoidis abingdonii
GAGAGAGAGAGAGAGAGAGAGAGTTTTTGGTTTTTTGTTTGTTTGTTTGTTTTTTTAATAAAAGGGTGGGAGAAATGGCAATAATATACAAACACGTTAGTATGACTAACTTTGTAACTGCCCTGCTACCTGCCAATATTAACTGGTTAATTTCAGATTCCCACAGTTCTGCTGACCATATTAGATGCTCATAGGTGCTGGAACTAGGGGTGATAGGAGGTGCTGTTGCACCCCCTGTCTTAAAATGATTTCCATCATACACAGGGTTTACAGTTTGGTTCACCGGCTCTCAGCACCCCCACTGTAAAAATTGTTTCAGCGCCCCTGCAGATGGCTGCATGGCAATGCCTACTTGTAAGTCATTTGATGCTCTGTCCTGATGCCATACAGTGAGGACTTCTCCACACCAGGCCTTTGGTGCCACGGAAATCTTCAGCAGCTTCTTTGTGGAGCATGTCAAGCTCGCAGTTTGTTTCATGGGTAGCCCATATGGGATATCTTTCGGCACAGGGCAGTGCTTGCCTTCCAAAAATCATCACCTTATCGGGGGCCTAGAAGTCAAAGAAATAAACAGCTCCTTCCCAATAATCCCTTTACAAATCAATGATCCTAGAGAACCACCAAAGGACAGTGGTAGTTTACCCAGGAGAGCATTTGGCAAGGTTTTTTCGCCCCCGAGAGTCCTGCTCGCATGGTTTAACAAAGGTCCTAACCCCCCAGGTATCTTTGTTCTAAGGTATTTGCCTTGGGAGTCCTACATCCTGAAAGGAGAGTCTCACATTTCATCCTCATCTGATTGTTTTCAAATAAGTGGCGAGACTCAGCTCTCACCACCTCAAAGATCTAGTCTCACAATTTTTTCAGACAAAATAGCACGTTCTGTTGTAGATTTCCTACATATGCATGTATCATTTTCCATCTCTGTTTTTCATTGCCTTCACTTGTCTTAACTCTGAAAACCCTAAGGAAGTGCAGTTGTAGTCTAGATCTTTGTACACTACTGAAATTCTCCCTCAACTGAGCAGAAGACTGGAGGTAATTGGATTCTTTGTTCATCCTTAATGAGGATCAAAATAAGGGCATGAAAGTACCAGTGTTCCCTTGTTTTGGATTGAAATGGCCATTGCTCAAGCCTGTGTCTGTGCTAAATCAGATTCCATTTTGAGGCATTGGGACACATTCCTCCAGCTTCACTTCACTGCCTACCCAGAAAAGAAAAAACCACCTGCAATTAAATATGTGATGCATCCACCTGGCCTTCCCTTCATAGCCTCAGGCAACTTTGGAG
>NW_027427119.1:0-1146 GCF_003597395.2 Chelonoidis abingdonii
AGCAGGTTGGACAAACATCTGTTAGGGATGATCTCGATAATGCTTAGTTCTGCCTTGAGTGCAGGGGACTGGGACTAGATGACCTCTCAAGGTCCCTTCCAGTTGTATGATTCTATGATTCACTGAAAGCAAAATGCTTATTCGTGATGCTTACCTTATAGTGGGAGAAGGTTGTTTTTCTATAGAGGGTTTTGATATCTGCTTCAAATAACAAAAACTAATTCATTCAAGAAAAAAGAGTTCCACACTTATACAGTTGAAGTTTATACCATATCACTCAAATTGATTTTTCAGAACATTTAGAAGGCAAGAGATGGATAATCTAGCTCTTATATAGTGGTTTTTATTCACAGAGTTGGAACAATTTTCATATACTCACCACAATGTTGGTTAGTCTGCTAACTTATCTGATTTACTAAGAAACCATTGCACTTATGATTGTTCACCTTAATGAAGTTAAGTAAATATACCTGCAAAATTCCTTACACCTGACTGTGAATCCTTAAGAAAAATCCAATAAATCATAGAGGATTTATTGTGGTTTTTATGTACATATATTTCAATCTGGAGTGCAATTTTATTAAATTTATTTAAATACCATTTCAATAAATGGAAAGTGTTTTCCAAACTCATTTTCACTTTTCATGAGTCTAATAAATTGACATTCATGCCTTTTAGGATTTTAATAAGAAAAGGATTCCCATCCAAGACATTTTCGAAATATAGTCATCTCAATTATATCTTAGAAAACATTTATAGTATATAATTTCTTTTAATAAGGAAGGAATTGCATGCTGTGTTTTTTACTATGTCATTTTTAATGAGCAAACATAGCAGGATGATATCTCTCAACTTGAAGAACAGCTTGGGATGTAGGCAAAAATGATTCAATAGTATCATAGGCTTGGTCTACACTACGACTTCAGGTCGAATTTAGCAGCGTTACCTCAATTTAACTCTGGACCCATCCACACAACAAAGCCCTTTTTTTTGACTTAATGGGCTCTTTAAATCTATTCCTTTACTCCACCTCTGATGAGGGGATTAGCGCTGAAATCGGCCTTGCCGGGTCAAATTTGAGGTAGTGTGGATGCAATTCAATGGTATTGGCCTCCGGGAACTATCCCAGAGTGCTCCATTGTGACC
>NW_027427120.1:0-2194 GCF_003597395.2 Chelonoidis abingdonii
GTGGGGGGGTTGCACGGGAGAGGGGCCGTGCTCTGTGCCAGGCTGCAGGAGGGCATCCAACTGCTTGTTAACCTCTGCGTACCCTCAGCTGCTGTCACCAGGGGAAGAGGAAGAGGGCGGGTTCCTGGCTGGGGAGGGCGGGGGGGTAATGTGTGTGCCTGGGAGGCTCTGCGCCAGGGGGAGCCCAGGGCTGAGAGCTCCTGGGGGATTCCAGCAACGCCCTCCCCTGTGTCTGTCTGTCTGTCTCACCTGTACCCCCCTTTGTCTGCCATCAGGGCATTGTGATAGCTGGGGGGGGGGGTAGGGGCATTGCCTGGGGGACAGGGATTTGCAGTGGGGCTGAGGGGACCCCAGTCACATGCACCCCATGGCTCCCGTCCTTCACAGAGCAGAACCAGGCCTCTTCCCATCCCCGTCCCCCCCGTGGGGCACAAAAGCCTCTGGCCCCTCACTGGCCGTGGGCTGGGGGGGAGTACAGAGCCTGGGCTCCCCGCTAGAGGGGGCCCTTCCGGGCAAGGCTGAGTCCCACAATGGGGGGAGGGGAAGTGGGGTGCTTTGGAGCCCTGGCACAGCTTGGTAACAGGGCTTCTTCCACCACCTCTGGGAGGGAGTTAGTCCCTGCTCTCTGCCAGAATTGAGTCCCGGAGCTGCCATTTCAAGGCCGTTTGTTTTTGTAGGGTCTCTCTTGTGGGATCGGCACCCATCCCCCTGGGGATGGTCTTCGCCGGCGGGCGCTGAGCTGGGCGCCATGGGGAGTGTGCCATAGACACCCCCCGGTGCCCCCCATCTGCCGTGGCGGCCGCGGTGCTTAGCACCTGGGGGCGGAGCCCACCTTGGTCTCTCGTGAGCGCTCCTGGATGGAATTGCGGTGAATGGAACAGAAGCCCAGCACCCTGGACTGCCTGTCGGAGCCAGAGGAAACCCGGTAAGAGCTGGGGAGCCCCGTGTCACACCCCCTTCCTGCACCCCATCCCAGCCGCTCCTCTCTCTGTCCAAGGCAGCTGTGACCTGCCCTGGCCTAGGGCAAGCTTCCCTAGTGGTTCATCTTCTAAGAGGACAACAGCCTACTTCTGTCACTGGCTGATGGAGTTCTCCCTTCAGCCTGAGCTGCTGAGCTGATGGTCCCAGGTTCCAGCGGGCCCCAGTGGGCGGCTGAGCTGGACTCATCCTGATTGCCACCCCTGACTTTTCATGCCTGTGGATTGGCACTGCCCCCCGTGTTGGGGGTGGTGGGTGGAGGAGTTCAGCCCTTGGGGGAGGGGTTGGCAGGACTCAGCTTCGGGGAGGGGCTGTCCCGGCCAGGCTGGCTGCGGCCTCCTTCCCGTGCTGGTCCCTTTGTGGCTGGACATCTCTGAATTCACGTGTGGTCCCACGTGGGGCGCTCTGGGTGAGTCAGCAGCCCCCTCCCCTCCACGCAGATCTGGGGCAGCAGGGGGGTGGGTATGAGAGATGGGGTTTGCACGAGCGCGTACCCTGGTGAAGATGGGCGTGCCCGTACGTGCTGCAAAGAGTCAGTGCCAACTGTCCCTGTTTCCTGCACTACCCGCCCAGGCTGGGCAGAGAGGGGGGCAGAGAACGGGTCCATTCTCCAGCGCTGGCACCGTCTGGGCCCCGCTGGGTTCAGGGCAGCAGCAGGTGTCTCTCTTTGCCAGCAGGCAGGCAGACAGCCCGCGCCGCTGCCCTGTGTTTGCACAGCTCTCGCTCCGGTTTCCTGGCACCGGTGCCCTGCCTGTCCCCCATGGCTTGGGGTGCAGGTGGCCCTGCCAAGCACTGGCTCAGATGATCTCTGCTGTCACTCCTTGTCCCAAGCGGCTGTGCAGTGCTGCTGTGTGTCTGTTGCCATGATGCACCCCAGAGCCTGCTGCATTTGGGGTGAGGGTGGAGGGTGGCGGCGATCCCTAGTTGTAAAAATCTTTGCGGTGGAAAGACCACGAGTATGAATCTTCCCCAGACTGTGACTACCCCCGTCCAGCACCTACCCCAGAGGCAGGTGCCCCCCTACAGAGGGGGAAACTGAGGCACAAGGGAGTGAGGTAACGTTCAAGGTCTCCCCGTGTCACGGAGTCCCCGGGCGATGCTCTGGAACTGCTCCCCACTAAGCCAGTCAGGACTTTGGGGAGCCTCCTCTCCCTTGGAGCAGACTTGTTCAGGGCAAGAAGCTCACACGTCTTCACCTCCTGGGTCTCTCCTTGGA
>NW_027427121.1:0-1322 GCF_003597395.2 Chelonoidis abingdonii
GCATCGAAGGTGTGCTCCGGGAATCTCTCACTCCACAGCAGGGTTTCGAATCCCCCTCTGGCCCCTCTCCGATTTAACCACTGCCCTGCTGGAACTGCGGGGGCCAGAATGGGGCGCGGGATTCCCATGCAGGGCCAAAGAGCAGAAATTCTGTTCAAATCTGATCCCGCTTCATCCCAGCTGGGGCCACTGGAGGTGGCACCTGGGTCCCTGTCTCTGGCCCGGGCTGTTGGATGATCTCTTGGCTCAGGGGGACAATCGCCCGGCCTCCAACACAATGGTAGCCACAGCAGCGAAGCTCACGGCAAAGAGATGATTTGTCTTGCAGGGTTCCCCCCCCCCGACTCTGAACTCTGGGGTACAGATGTAGGGACCTGCATGTAAGATTCCCTACCCTCATATTCCACCAGCTTAGCTTAAAAACTTCCGCAAGGGACAAATTTCTTGCCCTGGATGGTATTGCTGCCACCACCAAGTGAGTTAGACAAAGATTCAGGAAAAGGACCACTTGGAGTTCCTGTGTCCCCAAAATATCTGCCTAAGCCCCTTCACCCCCTTTCCTGGGGAGGCTTGAGAATAATCTACCAACCAAAAGATAACCAAGGTGAGCACTGACCAGACTCTTGGGTGTTTAGGACACGAAAAACCCAGTCACGTTCTTAAAATCAGAACTTTGTAATAACGAAAAAAGTAAAAGCAGCAGCTCTGTGCAATCAGGATGGAAGGTAATTCTACAGGGTAATAAGATCTAAAACACAGAGGATTCCCCTCTAGGCAAAACTTTAAAGTTACACAAAAACAAACGAAAAAAACAGGAATAAACCTCTTAGCATAGGAAAATTCACAAGCTAAAACAAAAGCTCATCTAAGGCATTTCCTTGCTGTTACTTACTATTTCTGTAATATTAGATGTGTCGTTTCAGTAGGTCTCTCTCCCCCTTTGTCTCAGAGAGAACCCCACACAGAGCGCAAAGCAAAAACCTTCCCCCACAGATTTGAAAGTATCTTCTCCCAATACTGGTCCTTTGGGTCAGGTGCCAACCAGGTTATCTGAGCTTCTTAACCCTTTGCAGGTAAAGGAGGGATTTTATGCTACCCTTAGCTGTATGTTCATGACACCCCAAAAGGGGGGGGTGGGCCGGAAGGTCCATCCCCTTGTCCCGTTCCTGGCTCACAGCTGGGGCTGGCTGCTTCTCTTGCCCTGCAGTCGCTGCGTCTCCTGGATGCGGCACCAGGGGAGCTTGTACCCGCAGTAACCCACTTTCAGGCACCGGAAGCAGAAGGAGCACGAGCACTCGGCACACCACACCGTGGGGCAGCCC
>NW_027427122.1:0-1589 GCF_003597395.2 Chelonoidis abingdonii
GAGCATGAGCTTTTGTGGGTGAATACCCACTTCGTCAGATGCATGTCTGTTTTGGAAAGTTGCTCACCCAACTTACGTGCAGATATGGATTTGTTAATTTTCTGGGCATGCCCATAAAGCCCAGATTTTCTCTTTTCTGCAGTCCAGGAGTGACTGGACAGAGGGTTGGTACGATTATATTCATGGTTGGGGCAGTCCTTCTATATTATTGTGTGCATTTTAACCTATGGGATAGATGCCCAGGCCATAGGATGGACATCTATAGATATATTTCTGTAAATTCAGATAATGCAAATTCTGTTTGGAGGAGAGAAGGGTTTTCCGTCTACAGGAAGAAGGTAATAAAAAAATGTTATCATTTTTAATTACTTAAAAGAGCAAGTTAACAGTACATTAATAAAATTATCAGATGCTACTAAGTTGTGAGGAATTTTAAAGGAGGACGGGCCAATAATATAAAGCAACCTTAAGGAGACAAGTGTCCTAGTGGTTACCTGCACCTTTGACTCCTCCTGATTTCTGAGTGTTCTTCTTCAAGTGCTTGAAGATGTCTGTTCCACTGTAGGTGAGTGCGTGCCTCGTGCACAGGTGACAGAACTTTTTCCCTCAGCGATGCCCATCAGGGTGGCTCAGGCGCCCACTGTTGCCACATGCCACTGCACACAGCCTCTGACACTCCTCGGTTCCTTCTTACCTCCAGTGATGCTTGTCAGAGCAACTTCAGACTTATGATAAGTACTTCCCTCAATCCTTGTATATTAGGGTGACCACATTTCCCAAAGGCAAAATGGGACACTGTGGAGCTAGCCTGAGGGCTTCCCCTGCACCCTGGGCTGGCCCGAGCTGCTTGCCCGAGCCCTGCTTCCCCCCGACACCCTGCAGGGCTGGCAGTCTCTGCTCTCCTGAGGCCTGTCCCCCACCCCGCGCAGGGCTGGCATCGCTGCTCGCCCGAGCCCGGCCTGCCCCCTGCCCGAGCCCTCCCTCTCTGCATGGGGCTGGCATCGCTGCTCACCCCCCTGCACGTTCTTCCACACCCCACTTCTTTGAGAAAAGTGCTAAAAAAGCACTTTTGCTTAAAAAAAAAAAAAAAAAAAAAAGTTGGGACAGCCAGACCAGGGATTAAAAAAAGGACTGTCCTAGCCAAAACTGGATGTACGGTCACCCTATTACTTATATATCCTGTTACTGTAAACAGTTAGTTGTAGCCATTTTAGCTAGTTTTAGTGATTGTTTTTGTTTTAGGCTGTCTTTCCCCATTTTTATAGTGGGGATCAGTACCAAAATGATGCCTTGCTTGCCAGGATTTGAGTCCTGCCAGGCTTGCACTAAGCATATGCTTGACCCACACCCAACCTGCTTAAAATGTCCAGGACAGTGGTTCCCAATCTTTAACAACCTGTGAACCCCTTTCACTAAAATGTCAAGTCTCGTGAACCCCCTCCTAAAAATGAATATTTCCAGGGATTTTCTTCTTTACCTGAGTATAAATTATAAAAGCAGTGATCTTGGAAATATAAAATTTGTTTTTATGATATGCTTATTACACACTTCATTATTAATAAAAAGAACAGGAGTACTTGTGTCACCTT
>NW_027427123.1:0-1627 GCF_003597395.2 Chelonoidis abingdonii
TGCAGCCCCGGATGAGCAGGAACAGACGCAGAGGTAATGCTCCAGCCCCACCCCCTCAGGGGCAGAAAGTGAACCCCCCTGAATGCAGCCCCGGACTCTGGGACTTCGCTGACCTCAGACAACAAATTGTGAGTGTGGTACAGTGAGTGAAAGAGGGAGGGGCACATTAAAAGGGCATTCATCTGTTGGACTTTCACATCTCAAGATGGGAAACTTAAGGCAAAGGACACTGCCAGAGATACGGTAGGGTGGATGTTTATAGAGCCCTTCAAATCCATGGATATTCACTTTATAGCTGCAGATATCTGCATCGGCAGACCATTTTTGCAGATCGCAGATCAGATGTGGATACAAATTCTGTATCTAGAGCCCTCCTAATCCATGGATATCCGCTTTATATCCACAGATTATTTCTGAGTCTCACCGATCAGATGCAGACACACACAGGTGCTTACTTACTGTTTGAATCTAGGTGTTTACTTACTGTTTGCATCATTTTGAATCATTGTTTTTGTTAATGTGGTGTTCCTTCTCCTCTTAGTACAAGTTTTCTCTTGTTCTATATAGAGTCAACGCTTGCCAGTGGGGAAGTATTGCCTCATAGAGGTGCCATGGGTTGGTGTCTAGCTTTTCCAGGTTTCAGGATTGTGGCTCAAAGTTGGCTTAGTTTTGTAATGTTAAGAGAAGCTCCGAGATATTAAACCAGGCCCTTGTGGTTGCTGACTCCACATGGCAGAAGGGTTACACCCACTTGTGACTAGACTCCTCTTCTTCGCTGGGCACACACCTATGCTTTATCTACTAATACTCCTTCCCAGTGCTCTCTAAAACAAGGCACTTCTCCATCATCAACGAAGGGAGGATGGCCTCACACTCTTACCTGGAACGCTGTCTGGCTGTTGTAGTTCCGAATCTCTTTGCTTGCACCACGGAACAGGAGGACCCGGGCACAACTCTCCTAGGAAAAGAAAACCAGAGAAGAAAGAAGGAAATTATTAGCATTGATATGAGGAAAGAGGTGATCTTGGTTCATTCAGGAGTAGAGAGCTTCCTATTGCAAGGGAGAGAAATAAGGTAAGAATGTCAGACATTTACTTCTACAGCCTTAGACCAAGTCTCTTCCATGTTCCACCTCTCCACCTCACATGGCTCAAGAACTGCCTTCTGCCCACCCACAACCCAGTCATAGCTCATATCTCCCAAATACCCCCGCTTAGCATTCAGGGCGCAGCGCCTGGAAGTGCTCTCATCATACACGTTGTAATAACTATGAAGGAAAGTGGTAACAGCCCTCCTGGTGTTACAATACTATCAAATCCCTCCTAGCCAGAGACATCAAAATCCTTTACCTGTAAAAGGGTTTAAGAACTCAGGTAACCTGGCTGACACCTGACCCATAAGAACCAATAAGGGACTTAAGATACTTTCAAATCTTGTGGGGGGAGGCTTGTGTTGGGTGCTCTTTGTTTTAGGGGTTGTTCGCTCTTTGGAACTAAGAGGGACCAGACATCGAATCCAGGCTGTCCAAAATCTTTCTCAACCAGTTCTTCTCATATTTCAACTTGTAAGTTTAACAAGGCCAGGCAAGCATGTGTTAGGTTTATCTTTGTTTTCCACGATGTTGTTA
>NW_027427124.1:0-2236 GCF_003597395.2 Chelonoidis abingdonii
GTGTTGGTCCTGCTTTGAGCAAGGGATTGGACTAAATGACCTCCTGAGGTCTCTTCCAGCCCTAATCTTCTATGATTCTTTGATTCTATAAATAACTGTCAGACAGAAAGGTTTCCATATAAAATCTCCACAGCCAAAGGAAAAAGGAACAAATAATGTTATTAAACTAAAGGTCTTAGTATTTTATATTTTAAATGCACACTGTTTTCTTTTTCTTCTTCTGTACTTTTTATAAATGGTTCTAATAATTCTTAATGGTGTGTTTGCCATGGGACTAACCAGGTTGAGGTCTCTGTACGCAAAACCTCATACCATGTTTAGCTATTTAATGTCATGCAACAACAGGATCATGTGAACAACTATTACTCTCTTGTGCCATTTATTCCAAAGAACATTTGTTTCTGAACTGTCCTATTAAGTGTGTCTAACTTAGCTTGTTGCACCACACCTGCAGGGTGATCAGGAATTCTTGCACACAGGGTAGTGTATCTAGTCATGCACTAAGAGGAGAAGAATTGCACAAGATTCCACACCAAAACAGGGAAGGGCAAGGTGCCCAAGTTAGGAGGAGTGTGCTTTCAGAGGGTGACAAATGTCACTGCCTCGTTGCGGCCTCTCTTCATCTTGAAAGAAGTTCCAGGTGAGCCATCTCCCACTATCCATGCTAGTTACCTGCTCTCATCTTTGCAAACACATCCCATACCATCCACCTTGTGTGCAACTTTCTGCAGCACTGTGAGCTGGGTGGAGGGAGGAAATTCTGTATGGCAGAAGATTTACATACTTCACAATGAGGAACAAACCTAGAACATTTCAAAATATTCCAAGGGAGGGAATGGAGCCTTGCTCAGGAGCAGTCTGCCAGGAGGGCTCTCCTAGACCTGCATACTCTCAGAATCTTGGATCCTCTGCTCCGGGAGGAATCTGCATGGTAGGGTGCCAAGAACCTGGGCCACTGAGGAGTGGTGATCCAAGACTTCCAGGCTCTCACCTCCCTGTTTTCCAACCAGGCAGGATACCTAAGGAGCCAAGACTCTGAAAGGCTGGCAGCACAGGTGCCAAGTACTAGGTCGCAACACCAGTTTCTGAAATTAGGCCTGGCTGCCCCTTCCTCTGCATAGAAGGGTGGCCGAATCAAATTTCAATGGCATTATACCCATGCCATCAGAACAGCTGTACTGATTTACTACAGGACCATTGCTTAAAAGTAGCTGAGCCATACCCTTCCCTTGTGGACTATGCAACATTGAGAAAGTACAAAAACTTGGGTGGGGGGATGGTGATGCTTCCCTGACAAATTATTAATCTGGAGTGGAAGCACTTAAGGCAGGGACCCCCTGCCTCAGAATGTCCCCTAGCTCAGTAGTTAGGGCACTCACCTGAGAGATGCAGATCCCTACTTCTCCTCTGCAGACGGGGCACCCCTACATCTCAGGTGAGTACCTTAGCTATGGGGCAGACATGTATGAGCGAGGCTCAACTCCTCCCCTCCCCTTAGGTCAGGGTGTCCAACTGGTGGCTCCAGAGCTACATGCGGCTTTTCAGAAGTTAATATGCAGCTCCTTGTATAGGCACCAACTTCGGGGCTGGAGCTACAGGCACCACTTCTCAACCCCTGGCTCTGCACAGGCCCTGCCCCCACTTCAACCCTTCCCACCATCTCCCCTGAGCCTGTCATGCCCTTGCTTCTCCCCCTCCTCCCAGAGCCTGCTGCATGCCACGAAACAGCTGACCGGGAGGTGCAGAGCGGGAGGAGAAGGAATGTTTATTTTGACAAAAATTGCGAATTTCAGCCATATACATCTCTCATCAGAATTTTAACAACCAGCTCTAACAGTTTCCCATGCGCTGTGGATGCCATTGCTTGCTCATTATGACTTGCAGTCCTGTATCATTGGGTTAATAACAATGCAAGAGCTACCATGATAGATAATGGAGTGGCCCAACCCCTACTCAGCATGATATATACTGTGACTCAGCATCTACTCGGGGCTAGGGGGGAACATTGCACAAGTGCATCCTGAGTTCTGTTACCCAGAACCCTGCAACCTCACTGCCCCCAGCAGACAGACACTGATGAATCTGAGTCTGCTTTTCCAACTGCATCTCTTGAAATGCATGTTAACAACAGCAACTGTTTCCATCTTTGGTTATAACTAACTGTGTCAGAAGGGCAAGTTGGGGAACCTGAGCCATCATCACTTTTGGTTGTAGCAGGAGAGAAATGTTATTACTA
>NW_027427125.1:0-1337 GCF_003597395.2 Chelonoidis abingdonii
TTGGCAGGTTGTCTGTGGGCAAGGATTGGCCTGCCACCCAAGACCTGTGAAAGTTTTGTAGGGTGAGGAAGAGATGATCTTTGACAAACTCACTGAAGATTGCAAACGGTGTTCTGAAGGTGGATTGACTTGATACGGTATTGAACCAGATGAGATTCCTACCACTTACTAGTGAGGACTTTTCAAGGTCTACTGATCTTTTTTGTTGTTGTTGTTTCTGTTTAATGTATTCTTACTTTAACAAATTTCAAATATTGTGTGTGAGAGAGCAGATTTTTCCACTCTCTGATTGTGAATTACTTTGTTAAATTTCCTTAAAAGTTCTCTAAATTAGAGTAAGCCCTGTATACCCTGAGTGCAAACAACAACATACAAACTTTGGAGTCTCCCTTAAAAATACCCCATGTGTTCTTAGGAAATGGCCATTATGTGAAGAAGACAATTAGTTATACCCATCATAAAAGTAAACAAGGTCAACAAGATCAAAGACAAAACGAAGTCAAGAACAAATACAGCAATAAAATGTATGTGGACTGGTAAAACAACCTGGGGAAATACTGAAAACTTTGATCCAAAAAAAGAAATGGAGAGAAGCAGTGTGTAGTAGACTTCTTGGCTATAGTGCAACATGTAGCCAGCCAGAGAGAACGATCTATAGAGAATAATGGGGGATGTGAGGCATCTTATCTACAACTGCCATTTTTATTTTTTTGTCTGGAACATTTTGGTTTTCAGCCAAAATATTTAAGTTTTTGGGCATTCTTTTTTATGAAAAAAAAAATCAGTGGGAGACACTTTGGGCATTAAAATTGTTTTGTTGACAGCCCAATTTTCTTTCAAAATAGTTCTGACAGCTGAACATTCCCTTGAATAAAAACTTCAGATTTGCATTTCAGGCATTCATAAGTCTTTCTGAACATTCATACAAGTGAATTTTTGTTCACAATTTTTTGCAGAAAGGGAAAGTGTCATGAATGCCTGTGTGACTAGGTATACACAAGTGAATATTCAAGCCAACATGAATTTGCATAAGCACTTGTGCAGAAAGTGTTTGTGCATCTATCTTGAAAGCTTTTTCAGAGTGTGAGTTATCCAGTCAGAAAGCAAATCATGTGAGAGTTCACCAGTCATTCAATGTGCACAATGAACTTCAAAAGAAAATGAATATGAGATGCTATGGTCATTATTAGTAAACAACCCATAGGTTTAAATATGACTGTTAAAAGCTGTCATGGTAATTTTCCCCAATTTGAACCTTAAGAGTCCAAAAAAATGAAGTACTAGCATGAATTTCTCTAAGCTTAATTACCAGCTTAGATCTGATAAGCTGCCACCAA
>NW_027427126.1:0-1284 GCF_003597395.2 Chelonoidis abingdonii
AGGCATGCCTGCGGCAGGTCCATCGGAGCCGCGGGACCAGTGGACCGTCCGCAGAAATGCCTGCGGCAGGTCCACCGGAGCCGTGGGACCAGCGGACCGTCCGCAGAAATGCCTGCGGGAGGTCCACCGGAGCCGCGAGACCAGTAGACCCTCCACAGGTACGACTGCGGCAGCTCCACCGGAGCCGCCTGCCGCCCCCCCGGCAAAATGCCGCCCCCCCCGTAATACTGGCGCCCTAGGCGACTGCCTAAGTTGCCTAAATGAAAGCGCCAGCCCTGCCTGTGCGTGCGCCTGCAAGAGGCCAGAGAGCCTAATTCAGCAAAGCAGGGAGAGGGAACCCAGGCTGGCTGAGCAGGAGAGGCTCAGTTAAACCCCAGTACATCAGGTGACATCCCATCACACCCACTTCTAACCCTCCAAGTCAGGACATGTTGTCCTTCTAGTAATGGCAGACGAATCTTCCAAGAAATCCTCTCTCAGCTCTGAAGATTCCATCTGCAGCTTGGCTACAATAAACTATATGAGCTCAACACCCCGCTACGTCCCCTCAAGCTGGCTGTGTGGATGTTAATGCTATCAGCAGGGACAATTAATTAAATAAAAGCTCCTGATTTAACTGAAGTAAAAATATAGAAAATGTTCCTTAGTGTTTGGCATGTTATCAGAGTAATTAATTAACAATTAAAACAGGATGGAAGGAGAAAGGAAATGATTCATTACAGTGGAATAATTTATGTTGATACATAACATTTTTAAAGCTACTTTTTTAAAATAGCCTGCCTATCTGCACATCTTCCAAACAATGAATTTATCTTCACAACAGTAGCGTGGTAGAGAAGTATTATTATCTCTGCTTGAGGTAAGGAGAGATTTAAATGCCTTAGGTCACAGAAGAGGACGGTACAAGAGACAGGAAATGGAAAATAGCCCTTCTGAGTCCCAGTCCAGTGCCTTAATTATACAACCCTCCATCTTCTTGAAGGTATCTTTATTATGGCTGTCGAGCAATTAAAAAAATTAATATCAATTAATCACACTGTTAAACAATTATAGAATACCATTTATTTAAATATTTTTAGATGTTTTCTACATTTTCAAATACATAGATTTCAATTACAACACAGAATATAAAGTGAGCACTGTACACTTTGTATTTATTTTTTATTACAAATATTTGCGCTGTAAAAAACAAAAGAACTAGTATATTTCAATTCACCTAATACAAGTACTGTAGAGCAATCTCTTTACAATGAAAGTTGAACTTACAAATGTACAAAAAATAAC
>NW_027427127.1:0-2257 GCF_003597395.2 Chelonoidis abingdonii
TCCTTTCTCTTTCTGCAATCCCTTGCCTCATACACTGCACACTTCACAATTCCTGCAACAAATGAGGCAGGGATCCTACAGACAACCTCATCCTTCCCTCCACAGCCCTGAGTCAGAGCACTGTCAATTCCGTGTGCTGCATGAAGCAGGGGTCCTGTGGAGAAAATAGCAAGTTATCATGTAATGAAAGGCTGAATCTTAATGCATATGTAAAGATGGGCCAAAATAAGAGTTGCAAAAACACTTTAATTGTGCCATTTCCTTATTTTTTATGGCTCAACTTTGGAAACTTAATGTTCCTGAAAAGTAAAGTTTTGTGCATAATTTCCTACATTTTCAAAAAATAAACTGAAAAAATAGACATTCCAGAATGCAGAATCATGTTGCCACCCCCATGGGTCATTGGCAGATTTTCAGCCTTTAGATTCGCCGCACAAACCTCTGCCACTGGAGCTAATGGAGTAACTGACAGAAGTAGTAGGTTGTCATCCTCTTTGTGGACCAGCACTAGAAGGGAATCAGAAGATCTGGCTGGAGGGTTTGACAGATATTTGCATGGCAAAACTCAGGGATACTGGGTTCCATTCCAGGCTCTGGAGAGATGTATGTTCTAACACTCACAGACCCTTCTTCCCATGTTCCTCCTTCAGCCTCCAAACTGTCCCTGTCCCAGTCCTGTCTCTTCCCCATCACTTGCTCTACATTCCAGTCCCATTCTCCTTGTCTACCAATTTCCAATCTCTGCTTCTCATCTCCAAACCCAGTCTCCTTGCCAAACCACTCCTAGACTTCACCTCTTGCTTCCCCAGCCAAGTCCCAGTTTCCCCCCTATTCTCTGTGCAGTCCTTCCCCTCTGGGGTCCTCATCTGATCTGTTTCTCACTCCCACACTTGAGCTGGGTTGTCCTGTCTGCCCCAACCCTCAGTTTCCCTTCCTCATCTAATCTCAAGGCTTCTCTAGGTGAACACTTAGTTTGTGGCAAAATTTAACCTGCACAAGCCTGCTGCACAGTGAGTGTCTGTGTGGACCTGCTGCTGTGCACTAACATTCCCCTAGTGCTTTGGAACAGGACTAGATCCGTTCCCTAGGGAACTGTTAGAACTTGTCTTCCCTACCGCACTGTACCAGTGCCAATGCATCGATGCAGTGGTGCTGATTTAGCACGTCTGATGAAGACGCATTACATCGATGGAAGGACATTTTAAATCAATGTAACTTATGTTTTGGGGGGGTGAGGGAGTCACATCCCTGAGTGACATAATTAAATCAACTTAAGGGGTAGTGTAGACAAGGCCTCGGAGCATGGCAGCACAGTCCACACAGACACTTGGTGCCTGGCAGGACAGTGCAGGTGAGATTTACAGCCCAGCTTGCCACAAACTGAATGTTCATGTAGATCTACTCTCAGTCTCTCCCACCCCATCCTGACTCCTTATTACAGTCCCGTCGCTCAGTTACTCTTAGACTCCCCCAACACCCTGGTTCCTGATCTGATCTGTTTTTCCTCTCCCATCTCCAGTTCATCCCCACTGATTCCCAGTCCCAGACTCCTCCCCAGTCAGTCTCAGTCTCCTCAGCTCCCAACCTCCTTTCTCAGCAAGTCACAGTCTCTCCCCACCCACTCCCTGTCCTAATCGTCCTGCCTAGCCAGTCCGAGTCTCTTTCCCTCTCCTCTGAGTCCAATCCTCCTTGCCCAGCCAATCCCCATCTCCTTCTTTCTCTCTCAGTCCCAGTTTCTCTCCATCCACCAGCCTGCGGGCTCAGAATATTCCCTCTGTATCTTTGTCGTCATCTACTTTCCCCTCTCACCCCGGTCTGTGTTCAATTCAGGTAGCTTCCTCCCCACACTGCCTGGGCCAAATAGGTGGAAACAGTCTCCCTCATCTCACTTCTAGTGCCTGATGCCTCGCCGACCCATAGCAGCTAGGAGCATAATTTCAGCATAATTTTATTGGTTACACATTTTGCCACTGCTGCAACGTGTCTTCAGGGACCGTCACTTTGTTGTGATGAAGGGGCTTGTGTCCTTCAGTGATCCTCAGAGCTATGCTGTTGGGAGCTTCATTTTTCTTCATATTTGGTATAGTGAGAAGATTCCAGAAAACTTGAGAAATGCCAACATTCTTACCATCTTTAAAAAAGGAGATAAATTGGAGTGTGGAAATTATCGTGGCATTGCCTTGCTATCTACAGCAAGGGAAAGTCTCGCCCGTATCATCTTAAACCGATTGCTTCCCGCTGCTGAGGAAATATTGCC
>NW_027427128.1:0-1059 GCF_003597395.2 Chelonoidis abingdonii
AATGTGTATGGGTAGGGTTTTGTGGCCTGCCTTGTGCAGGAGGTCAGACTAGATGATCATATTGGTCCCTTCTGACCTATGAGTCTATGAGTTATGGTGAAGTCCTAGATAAGTTTTTAGCTGGTTGATGGGCTAAAGGAGATGTTTTTTTTCCCCACCGTAAGGTGGTCACTCAAGTGCCTACTGCATATTTGAGCTCACCTGGGAACACTTGGTCAAATTTAGTGTTAAATATTTCATGAGAATATCTTCATGAAGACTTTCCAGGGCCTCAAAGTTTTCTGAATGTGTGGCAAGAGCTAGATAATTCATTGGAGAGTAGCAGCAATTGTAACAGTTGTCTGCTGTTCTACATTATCAGATGTCTAGGAATATTAGTCCTGCTGGTAGGTAAGTAAATATATACAACTTACTGACTGTAGTACAGTGTGTCTGGATTCGATTAGTTTAATGTAGTGACAAACTATAAGAAACAGAAAATACTATGTGGCTCTGTGGCTGCATGAGCTTTCTTGGCTTCTAAATGTTAAAGGAGTCCAACATTATTGGCTCCATGTCACTCTTCACAAGGTGATGTAACTGGTAATATACTAGCCAAAACCATGAGCACAAGAAGTCTGGTTTCCTTTTAGGCTGAAAGACGGTATTCACCAAAGTGTTTTTGAGGCAGTTACTTTAATTTGTTTAAACTCTCTTCTGTGGGTGACTGGACATAAAGGACCACAGATTTATCTCCTCACCTCTAATGTAAGAGAAGTAGCATTGGGGACATTGTTCCAAATATGACATCAGCAGGTTTTTTTTATAATACAAGAACTGCTGCTGTGTGTTACACTGTGTTTTATTGGGGTTTTTGTTTTATGCATCACACTCACCAGATCCTTTCCCTCAAATTTGTTTGGTGCATGACCTCTTTAAGATCATATTCCTTTCTAAATTTGTGTGCCATAATGTTTGAAGTACTTTTCATTTGGTCTATCTTGATCAAAAGTCCTGAATTTTTTTGTAACCATCTCTATTTAATAGCACTCAGGGCTGCACTGTAGTTTAGTTTGTTTT
>NW_027427129.1:0-23165 GCF_003597395.2 Chelonoidis abingdonii
CCCTTGGCCCCTAACTCCCATATTCAGGGTCCCCTAACCCCAGGGGCCCCAAAACCCCATTCCCAGGGGCCCAAAACCCTATTTTGTGGGGCCCCTAACCCTAGGAGCCCCAAAACCCCATTTACAGGGGCCCCAAACCCCCGGGGCCAGAAAACCCCTGTAGCAGATTGGATCTCTGCTCCGGCCCTGAAGGGGTTAAAAACAGCCCAGGAAAGGAGCTGGGGCTGGAGCAAGCAGCTTTTTGAGCTGGGCTGATTGGGGAAGTGGCTGCAGCTGGGGCCACGCCCCAAACTGAGCCACAGGCCCATATAAAAGTGCAGAGAAGCCAGGAGCCAAAGAGTCTCTGTGTTCAGAGGGAGAAGGCCCTGGCTGCTGAGACAAGGTACCAAGTGTGAAGCAGGGCTGGGGAAGGCAGTGGAGCCAGGGAGCTCCTACCTGGAGAGCCCCAGGCTGTGGCCTAGCAGTAGGCTAGGAGGTACTGGGGTTGCAGGGTGCAACCCAGGGGTAGGCCAAGGCAGCAGGCCCAAATCCGTTTGCTGATGATGAGAGGCTAACACTGCAGTCTGCCCCAAGGAATGGGGCTAGCTGATGACTGGGCAGTTGTCAAGATCCTGAGGCAAAGTGGGGATGGGGGGGGTGTTTCCCTGTGGAGGGGAAACCCCTAAGAGACAAGGGGTTACTGCCAGGGGGGCAGCACCCCATGTAAAAGGGTCACCAGGGGCCAGGGAGGGACACAGGGCCAGAAGGTGGATCACTGGCCTGCAGAGGGCGCTCCGAGCAGCGTATTTGAGCTAATCCCCTGAAGCAACCAGCAGGAGGTGCCGTGGGGGTGAGTCACGCCTGGCTACACCCCCATTTCTGGGGGGCCCTAACCCTGGGGGCCCCTAACTCCCATATCCTGCATCCCCTAAACCCCATTTTCAGGGGCCCCTAAACCATGGGGCCCCTAACTCCCATATCCAGGGTCCCCTGACCCCAGGAGCCCCCAAACCCCATTTTCAGGGGCCCCTAACCCAGAGGCCTCTAACTGCCATATCCCGGGGCCCCCAACCCCCCCCAAAACCCCATTTCCAAAGGCCTCTAATTCCAAGGGTCCCAAAACCCCATTTCCAGGGGTCGCCAGATCCAGGGGCCCCTAACCCCTCAGGCTCCAAAATACCATATCCAGGGGCCACTAAACCGTGGGGTCCCTAACACCCATTTCCAGGGGCCACAGAACCCCATATCCAGGGGCCCCAAACCCCCAGGGCCACAAAACCCCATATCCAGGGGCCCCAAGACCCTATATTCAGGTGCCTGTAAACCCTGGGGCCCCTAACTCCCATATCCTGGGTCCCCTAATCACAGGGGCCCCATAATCCCATTTTCAGGGGCCCCTAACTGCAGGGGCCCCTAACTGCAGGGGCCCCTAACTGCAGGGGCCCCAAACCAGATATCCAGGGTCCCCTAAACCCTGGGGCCCCTAACTCCCATGTCCAGGGTCCCCTAAACCCAGGGGCCACAAATCCACATTTCCAGAGGCCCCTAACCCCATTTCCAGGGGTCCCAAATCCCAGGGTCCCCAAGCCTCCATTTCCTGTCGCCCCTCACCCCTGGGGCCCCATACCCCATTTCCAGGGGGCCCTCACCCCTGGGGCCCCAAACCCTCATATCCAGAGGCCACTAAACCCTGGGGCCCCTAACACCCTAACTGCAGGGGCCTCTAACTGCAGGGGCCCCAAACCCCATATCCAGGGACCCCTAAACCCTGGGGCCCCTAACTCCCATATCCAGTATCCCCTAAACCCAGGGGCCACAAAACCCCATTTCCAGAGGCCCCTGACCATAGGTGCCCCAAAAGCCCATTTCCAGGGTCCCCAAAACCCTATATCCACGGGCCTCTTACCCCAGGGGCCCCAAAACCCAATTTCCAGGGGTCGCCAAATCCAGGGGTCCCAAAACCCCGTTTCTAGGGCCCCAAACCCCAGGGGCTCCAAAACCACATATCCAGGGGCCCCTAAACCGTGGGGCCCCTAACACCCATATCCAGTATCCCTTAACCCCAGGGCCCCCAAAACCCCATTTCCAGCGGTCCCTAACCCCAGGGGCCCCTCAGCCCTGGGCCCCAAAACCCCATGTCCAGGGACCCCTAATCTCCAGGGGCCCCAAAACCCCATGTCCAGGGACCCCTAATCTCCAGGGGCCCCAAAACCCCATGTCCAGGGGACCCTAAACTGGGGCCCCAAACTCCCATCTCAGGGTCCTAAACCATCAGCGCCCTACAAACCCATTTCCATGGCCTCCCCAAAACCCTGGGGCCTAAAACCATTTTGGGGCCTAAAACCATCTCCAGGGGCCCGTAAACCCTGGGCCGCCGTCAAAATCCTATTCAGGGTCACCCTATCAGGGGCCCAAAACCCATTTCCTGGGGCCCCTAAGTAGTACAGAAGATGTGCGAAAGCTGAAGCACTCATGCTTTTTTTGCATTGGTCCTTCACAGCCAGGTAAGCTCCACACTTCTGTCCTGGGCGACCCAGATAATGGGAAGGGAGGTGAGCCACCCTCAGTGGTGAAACAACAGTTTAAGACGTTTAGAAAAGCTGGACATGCACAAATCCATGGGTCCAGATTCTATGCATCCAAGGGTGCTGAGGGATTTGGCTGATCGTGATTGCAGAGGCTCTGGCAATCGAACTCCATGCGTCAGGGGAAGGTCCCGGACGATTGGGAAAGCAACTACTAGTGCCCATCTTTAAAAAAAGGAAGAGGCGAACTGAGAACTACAGACCTCATCAGTCCCTGGACAAATCGTGGAGCACGTCAAGGAGAGGAAGGTGAGAAGGAACAGCAGCATGGATTTCCCCAAGGGCAAGTCACCCTACCAACCCGATGCCGTCGTTATGATGAGATAACTGCTCTGTGCATTATGAGAAAGCGGTGGCCGTTTACATACCTGGACTTTAGCAAAGCTTTGATGTGCCCTCCCACAATATTCTTACCAGCAAAGTTAAAAAGTATGGTTGGATGAATGGACTGTGGTAAGGTGGGCTAGAAAGCTGGCTAGATTGTCCAGGCTAAGGTTTTTTGACCAAGGCTTGATGTTAGCTGGCGCCGATATAAGCGGAAGCCCAGGGGTCAGTCTGGGGCGGATTTTGTTATATCTTTAATGATCCTGGATGATGGATGGATTGCATGCTCAGCAACTTTACGATGACACTGAGCTGTGGAGTGGATGAGAAGCTGGATATGAGTCAGTAGTGTGCCCTTTGTTGCCAAGAAAAGCTAATGGCTATCAAGGTGTGTTAGTAGACTTGCCAGTAGATCAAGGAGTGAAATTATCCCCTCTATTTGCAATGTTGAGGCACACCTGGAGTACCTGTGGCCCAGATTTGGGCTCCCACTAACAGAACGGTGTGGAAAATGGCGAGAGTCCAGCCGAGGGAATGAAAAATGATTGGTGGTTGGGGCACATGACCTACGTAGGAGGGAATGGCTTGTTTTTAGTTTGCAGAAGAGAAAGTGAGGGGGATTTAACACAGCCATCCAGCTACTGAAAGGGGGATGCTTCAAGAGGAATGAGCTCGCTGTTCTCAGTGGTGCATAGATGACAGAACAAGGACCAATGGTCATCAGTTCAATGGGGGAGGTCTAGGTTGGATATTAGGAAACACTATTTCCCTAGGAGGGTGATGAATCGCAGGAATGGGTTACCTAGGGAGGTGGTGGAATCTCCTTCCTTAGAAATTTTTAAGGTCAGGCGTGACAAAGCCCTGGCTGGGATGGTTTAGTTGGGGGTTGTCCTGCTTTGAGCAGGGGGTTGGATTAGATGACCTCCTGAGATCTCTTCCAACCCTAATCTTCTATGATTCCAGGCAGTTGCATCCATCTGCTGTGGGGATTGTACCTGCAACCTGTGATGGGCATCAGTGGTCATTCATAGTGGCAATTCATAGTAATTCATAAGGATAATGAATAATCAATGCAGGAGGCAAAAAACCTTAGACAGATGCTATATCCTGGTGGGTAGGGCCCTCACCTGGAGTATAGGGGCCCCTGGTTCAAGCCCCCGTGACTATGTACTTGTTTCTGCAAAGTGGAACAGCTGCAACAGCCTTCAGTGGTTCTGGCTCTCACTTAAGAGAGAGAGAATAGCTTCTTCTCAGTGGTGGAGGAGGGACTTCACCTGGTTTCTCCAACATCAGAATACCTGAAGGCTAAATGAAAAATTTCACATTAGGTCAAAACAAAGGGTTTTATTTCAACCTGACTTTTTTTTTTAAACTTTTCAGTTACCCAAAATTTTTTAAAAACTTCAGTTTTGGGTTCAACATGAAACAAAACGTCATCTTTGAGGTTCCAGAATTGCCGGGAACTGAAGAATCCCCTATTCAGCCAGCCCAGTGGGAGCCTGCTGTCTAGGCAATTAGATAAGGTGATGTGGTGCCCTTATCAAAGGCAGCTCTGTTCGAGCTCTGGCCACTGGGAAGCCACAAGTGAATTCTGGTTTCCATGTCATCCAGCCTTGTCATGCACAAGCTCCCAGTGGAACTGTCCTAATGGCAATAAAATGTTCATGTTCTGTCCAGTTCTACACAGATATATTATCATTCCTTTAACAGTCATGCCATTTTAACTCTTGGTAAGGTTCCAGACTCAGCAGCGGCTGCTAGATGGCACTGTCCGATATCTTGTTTGCTAAGCTGAGACTTGAACCAGCCCTTTGATCTTTTACCCTTTGATCTTCTTAGGATGGCTCTCAGCCAGTCAATTTCGAATCTTGGGGCCGAGTTGCATAGAACACATTGTTGTGGGAGCAAAGATCTTAGTGGCGGTTCATCAGCTGAGAGAGAGAGGCCTTTTTCTCAGGACTTCCCTGCAGTACCATCGCTTAGCCAGAGTCTGAGTTCCCAGGGCTATGGGGCACCATCACTGTAGAACTCATTTACGAAGGCTGACTTAGGAGTTACTACTTGGATGTTTTTCTCAGTTGCGAGGTCACAACCCACCATAAGCATGCAAGCCATTCCCCAGATGTTTTGTGTAGCTGCAGCCTGCCGGGCCTAACCTGGCTCTCACCAGCCTTGGTTATACTCCAAGGTGACCGCCACACACTTCCTCCCCAGAAATCTATGTCCTGCACTGTCCAGCCTTCTCCCGGACAGACCAGCAACATTGTTTATTTCTTTATGATAATAATATACACCTCTTTGGTGCTACATGAGTTTTGAACATGCATTCTTAATCATACAGGGAAATCTTATAACCTCAACGTTGCCACACATACGCTATCAGGGCAAGCAGCACATTGAGTTTTTCTGATGGTACCTCAAGAGACAGAGCATGTACAAAGTTTGTACAACAGGGTCTAGGGTGTGAATTGGGGGGGGGGGGGGTCTATTCCATCACACATCTTTAATGCTCAAATTCAGTGGGATCTGTAAGGAAAGGAAGCACAAAGGCTTCCCAGAGACGAATGCCCAAGCACACACTTGAAAGGCAACAGAATCTTGGCTTGTTTTCCGAAGCTGGAGGTTACCAGAGAAGAGGGCTATAACCACTTACAAAGTGACTTGATCCATGCAAGGAGGCGTTGGCATTCTCCAGGAGCTGCCATGGGTGTTGTACATGATCTCAAAAACAGACAAGCTCCCCCAGAGAGACGTTGTTGTTGTTTTTTTTTTTACAGAAGAGTCTCTACGGCCAGTCTTGCTAAGGTCCCTGGGTGAGAGAGAGTCAGATCCCTCATAACCTGGAGATGTGTATTGATTGTTTTACAACAAATATGTGTTCTGCTAAAGGTATTTGTTCTAAATAAGCACTATTCTGTTGAAGAAGCCTGTTTTGGTCACCATTTACCACTGTCATTGCGTTGGTGAAGGGTTCTCCCTCCTGCCTTGGAGTGGATTCTCATCTTAGGCAGCTGAGTCCTAAGTTCTGTATCTTAACACCTGGTGCCTCTACCCAAGGGGGCTTCTCCCAGTGCCTGGAACACAAGGGGTGCTGTCCTTTGGGGAATTGTTTACAGACAAATACTATATCAGGAACAACCATCTCCAGAAGGGGTTACCCATGGAACCCAGCGCCTGGTCTCAGAGGGGGAGGATTGCATGAGTCGACCCCAAGGTGACAGCTCAAGGTCTGAGACTTTGAAGGGATGCACATGGAGTCACCAGGAGATGTCAGAGACTCCAAGGCCAGAAGGGAGCATTGTGCTCCTCGTGTCTGACCTCATGCGTAGCACAGCCACAAACTGCTCTAAAAGAACTCCAAGAACACTTAGCCCAGTAATCCTAGCAGATCCTACTGAAAAATTAACTTTTGTGTTTGCACCCAGCACATGGTATCCCACTGAGCTCACTGTCTACCTTCCCTTTCAGGTCAGTCTTGGGATCCCAGGGGTGACCTATGAACGGGGCTATTCATATTGGATGGCTGCAGCTGGAACCATCTGCACCTCTGTGACAAGGATTCTGCTGATTATTGCCAAATTTCCCAGCACCCGTACGCCAAGACGGGAGAGGAAACATTCACGTGCTTCCCTGCCATCTGTCTCCCAAAGGAAAGGCACCTACCTGTGACTCTGGAGCTGAGCACTTCACTCCCTCACAGCCACTGGAGACACAGGCCTTTGTTTTAGTGCAAGATGCTCTGGAAAACTTAGATGAAACTATGTTTTTTGTCAATGTTTTACTGTCCCCCACCCAGTCCCAGTTTTTGACCACCTCTACCATACCCCAGTGCTGTGAGAAGCCCCCTCACTCTCTTGGGAGAGCAGTCACATCCACATTGACATCAGTGGGGCTACTTGTGCAAGTCCCAGAGGATTGAAGGATTTGCACTCCTGTCCAGAGGGAGGGTCAGGGTGGCACTGTGGGAAATGGTCAGGCAGCTTCACCAAATAGTTGTAGAAACTGTTAAAGCTGCAAATCACCTTGGGGGGGCAGGAGATCATACCAATGTCTACGCATAGCGATGGAGGATCATTGCAGGGCACTATGCTCTGGAGAAGCAGGACTAACCTGGGGACAAAAGACAATGCCAGCCACACTCGGTTTCTATCTGTGCTCATTTCTGTTTACGTGTGTGTGCGCGCAAATGGGAGAATCTGTATGAACTAGACGATATCAGTGTCTGAGCAATGAACTGATTAGCCCTTAGCTAAGAGCCGTTAGAGCACTATGACTAAGCAGGGGCACATCTTCATTCCTGTTTGCTCTAGTGAGAATTAGACATTCCTTTGTTTTCAGCTCTTTTTTCATATTAATCTATTACAATTACACATTACAGTGGAGGAAACCTTACTTACTAAAAGAAAGCAAAAAATGGTGCTATTTAAACAAGGCAACAGACAGCCGTACAGATGGAGCTCTTAAGAATGAGAGCAAATTACTTTTTTTTGTTCAGAATGTGTGGAAAAAAATCACTGTGCTAGTAATCTAAGGCAAAGAAAGAGTGGAACTAGGAAACATCACAGAATAAATGGCACCGGTCCGTAGTACTTTGTTTTGCGTGGTCTGCCTTATTCAGCTTGCTTAACTACAAAAGCTTTCTGAGAATATGGCATCTGGTTTTGGGCAATAGAACAGCTTGTATGCAACTCCTTTCTCACTGTCTATGACCAGGTATTTATTTAATAGAAACAGCCAGTTGACCTCATCATATTTCTGCTAGAAGCAGAATTTAATAGGAATCCAGGCAGACTCGGAAGAAATTAAGCACACAATATCAGACGCACAAAATGTTGGCCTGACTCTCCTCCCCACTAACAGCACTGAAATTTTGGGTTGGGGTTTTCCAAGTAGCTTCTCAAGGAACTTAAGAACTGGCATCCAATTGTGAACATAATTCCCTTAGGCTCTTTTGAACACCCTGGCCTTCACCCAGTAGTGACTCTGGGAAGGATTCGGGAGTTGTGGTGGATATCAGCTGAACATGAGCTCCCAGTGTGACATTGGCCAAAAGAACTTTTGGGCTTCTGGGATGCGTAAACAAAGGAGTCTCGATTAGGAGCAGAAAGGTTATTTTATTTCTGTGTTTGGCACTCGTATGACTGCTGCTGGACTCTTTTGTCCAGTTCTGGTGCCCACAACTCAAGAATAAATTGGATAAATTGGAAGGGATCAAAGAAGAGCCAAAAGAATGATTAAAGGATTGGAAAATATGCCATACAGTGATAAGCTCTAGTCGCACAATCTATTTGGTTTAACAAAGAGAAAGTTAAGTAGTGACTTGAACAAGTGTAGATGTGTTAACATGGGGAACAAATATTTAATAATGAGTATGACACTGGCAGACAGGGTGCGAATTCATGCCAAGGCCCGGAACTCACTGAATCCATAAAAATGCATAGCTGGAAACTAGTCTTGCATACTTATGTTTTATCATTATCAAAATCGCTATTAGATGTAAAATTAATGAAAATGTGTTTGGAGTTTATAAAATGTTTGTAGGGTACTGTGTGTGTTTATCTCATGCATACTCTCTAGAGCCTATGGTAAAAAGCTATATTATGTAATTGCATTGTAAACCTCGGTCATTGTGTAACTCAACAAAGAGATAAAGAAGACTTGATTAAGGTAAAGTGGTCACTATGCATACAGGAACAGTCCATGGAAGGCAAAAGATGTATTGTGTAGCAGCTAAGCTAAGTGTTAATTTCATTTTCCCCTCCCTCCAGGAAGTCATCTCATTGGTTTTGGACTTTGGAAATTTGAGGATAAGGCATTTCAGGAGAAACAGAATCTCTCTTATGCTGCTTGGTTTCTGAGGGGCAGGGACTCCTAAACATAACCATTGACAGCCTCATGCTGGTTAGCCAGGATTAACCCTGAAAAGACATTCAATGCTGACAGATTATTACCTCTTTGTCACCTTTTGAGACTGTAGCCTGAACTCACCTGTGTATATGTGTTGCCTACTTTAACCTGTAAATAACTCTCTTGTTTCTTTTTCCTCCTTAATAAACTGTTTGTTAGCTTCTTATAGGCATGACTACCAGCGTTGTCTTTAGTGTGAGATCTAAGGTACAAAGTGATGTGGGCTAAGTGATTTTAGGGCTCCTCTGCCTTTTCTTGGTTCTTGTCATGCAGACAGAAAGTAGAAGAGCAGAGCCCGAAGTGCAGGCAATGCGATGTTTATTGGGATTACCAAGCAAGCATAATGCACAGCCTGTACAACAATAGACCTTTTCCTGTCCCCTTCCTCTTTTTTAGCAGCTCGGTTATACCTGTAGTGCATGCCCTGGCACCACCCCTTACAATTTATGGGCATGTTCTGTTTTGGAGGGTTGTGAGTCTGGGGGTCTTCGATACCACCTCTCTTGTATCCCCATGAGAAGGCTAGGGATTGAATTTGTGTACTGACCAAGGCCAGGCTTTTCTTTGGTTTTTGGTGTTTCTTATGCCACTCCCGCAACTCCTTTTCCCCCCTCTCAACTGGCTGCTTGAGCTTCTCTTGTGATAGGAGTTGATGCAGCCGTATATTAAACTCGCAGCAAAACCAACAGCACTTTAGAGCTCGTTCTTATCTTTTCTCATTATACTAACAAACCCATCTGGTTGGGCAGAATCAACACACAGTGTCTTTGTCACACATAGTAGTAAGGATATAAGAATATCAAATGGGCAAACAAAACCCCAGAGTCTATCTGAGAAAAAATATAAAAGCCTGAATGCTATATGATCATCACTGGGGTCTTGGGACTGGAATCAACCTGATTATTTTGATCTTTGGATAAAGGGAGCATTTTTCACTAAGGCCAGTCTGGGTAGGAAGCTAGACTGGTGTCTCCAGGGGGAACTTGGTTGGTGAAATCTAATTATAACGCTTACCACTAGTCTGAGGTGTCTTTACTGCTTTTTAACAATATGTCCTGAGCTCGGCCCTCTCGCTTGGGAGTCTGTCCAGACAACGTGACTATGGGCTCTTCAGTCTAGCAGAGAAAGTTATAACACGAGCCAGTGGCTTGATGCTGAAGCTAGATAAATTCAGACTGGAAACAAGATGTAAATTTTTAACAGAGAGTCAGGGTGGATTCTCCATGACTGACAATTTATGAATCAAGACAGTGTGTTTTTGTAAAGTCTCTTCTAGGAAGTATTTCACGGCAGGTCTCTGGCTTCTGTTATACCGAAGGTCAGACATGATGAGCACAATGGCGATGGCCTGGGGCTGCAGCCCTCCTGATTGTGATTGGCACTTAATTATGCAAGCAGTGGAATTGAAACAAATGGGATGGTTCATAAGAATAAGCAGTATCCTTCACGAATATGGGCTGCGGAACTGGACCTTGTGATCGCGTCTCCTCCCAGAGATAATACCGCCTGAATATGACACATTGAATGTCGGAAACGTAATTGTAAAAGACTTGGCACTCTTTCATAGGTCCTTAAAGAAAAGTGAAAGCTGCCATCTTGGCCAGCAAGCTGGTTTTTAGCAAGGGCTCAACAGTGCTAAAAGCATGAACTACAGCAGCAAGGATCCCTAGCTGCTGATGGACCTTCTCAGACTGGGAAGAGGAAGATTGTGTCACACTCCCACCACTGGTGACACAGACAATCAGCAAACACCTAGAGAAACTGGGCAAAAGTTTCACAATAATGGGAGATTAAAACAGCTGTGATAGGGTTCCCTCTTTTATACTTACAATAAGCTGCTTAAGGGTGTAGTGTCCTCTTCCAGTGGCTGGTCCGCAGAGTGGACGAGCACTTACTACCATTGCTAATGCATGGAGCTATTCCTTTAGCTGAATTGCAGAGGCTTTTCTGTGCAGCTGCATGTGATAGGTTCATTTATCGTGGTTAGCTCAGGGGACTAGGCTTGTTGCAGCCAGAGAGTTATTTTTCAACATGCAGTGTGTACATGCACATCTCAACTCCACTTTCCCTGGTGTAGCTGGGGGAGGAGGGGGCGAGGCTCCAGGGGCTATTTAAAGGGCAGTCTCGAGGGCCGCATGTGGCCTGACCACCAGAGTTTTCCTACCCACCCGCCCCTTTAAGAAATGGTTCTACACTGACTTCTAAATTTAGCAAGAGGTTCCTGCGAAATGGTGCGAAGTGACTCTAGCTAGCCAGTGGGTTTATAGCCCAGCCTCCCCTTTCCCCTGGGAGGGCAGTTTGCACTTGTGGCCTGTGTCTGCGAGTAGCAATGTGCACATCTGGGACCTAATTCTGATCATATGCCACTAATACCAGTACGGTCCCTGCTGAGTCATGTGAGTGAGTTCGGAATCGGAGCAGGCCCCTTCTCAGGAAGAGGCAAAAGTAGCTTTTCCTGCTGACGCTTTATGTTAAATGTAGAAAATGTAACGAGACCAAATCAGAATCCAAACTGCTCATGACGGACCTTTATTAAGCAGGTGCTCACCCTAGCACATCTATATCATGCTAACATGACAGGACAGAAGCCCATATCTTACCAAGCTCTGTGTGGAGTGCCTTAAAGACCCTTACAACTATGCTACAGTTAAAGAACAATACAGAAACTTTCATTTATTGCCCTAAAAACACATCAACGTTCTGGAAAATTAATTGCTCACAGTCAAAGAGCCACTGTAACAAGCTGGAACCTGACATGATGCCTTCACTTCAAAAGCAAATCCAAAGAAAAGGAATCCATGTTGTGTACAACAGCCTCTGGCTCTGTCTGGCAACTTCAGGAGGTTTGATCACTTTCGGAGCGCAGCAGACAAAAAAAAGAGTGGTACTGAAGGCAGGTTTCCTTGGCGGTACGGCTACTTAATTACACTCGGGAGTTTATCACATACATCCGCCCAGTGGCAGTTCTTCCAGAGGCGTAGATGGCCCTTTGAGGTCTCCTTGAGATTCTAGCATCTGACAGGGGAAAAGATTTAAATTATGTAATTGAGAAAGATTCTAATCTAGAGAAGAAGTGAATTCAAGTTGTGACACTATTTGTTGTAGATATATTGTTATGCTATGAATATGGCATAACTAAGACATCTTTTATGCAAGATGGGTCATGTGCGATATCATTGGGAACATAATGATTTATTGATTGTAATTATCCTATTGTATGCGTGTCTCATTTCTGTATCTGAAGTCAAGAATATTGCCAAATAGAAGGGAATAATCTATTGAGCCATTAATCTGCCGGCCATGCTCCTACTAATGCTGCTCAGTATGTCGTTAGCCTTCTTGGCAACAAGGGTACCCTACTGACCCGTATCCAGCCTCTTCTCCACCGTAATCCCCAAGTCATTTTCTGCAGAACTGCCACGTAACCAGTCAGTCCCCAGCCTGTGGCAGTGTGTGGGATTCTTCCTTCCTAAGTGCAGGACTCTGCACTTGTCCTTAATGAACCTTATCAAATTTATTTTAGCCCAATCGCCCAATTTGTCTAGGTCACTTTGGACCCTAACCCTACCCTCCAGCATATAAACCTATCCCCGCAGTTTAGTGTAATCTGTGAACTTGCTGAGGGTGCAATGTATGCTAGCGTCGAGATCAATAAAGATCAATAAAGCAACAAAACCGGTTCCAGGACCAGCCTCTGGTTGAGAGTGGCTGCCAATTGAGCCATTGATCACTACCTGTTGAGCCCAATGATCTAGTCAGCTTTCTATCCACCTTATAGTCCAGCCCATACTTTTTTAACTTTCTGGCAAGAATACTGTGGTAAACCGAAACAAAAGCTTTGCTAATGTTAAGATGTTTCATATTCACTGCGTTCCCCGTATTCACTGAGCCACTTATCTCATCATTGAAGGCAATCAAGTTGGTCAGGCATGACTTGCCCTTGGGGAATCCATGTTGCCTGTTCCTGATCACGTTACTCTCCTCCAAGTGAGCCATGATTTTTCCAGGGACTAAGGTTTCTATAGTTTCTTGGGTTCTCCTTCTTCCCTTTTTTAAAGATTGACACTATATTTGCCTTTTTTCAATCGTCCAGGACCTCGTCTGATTGCCACGAGATTTCAGAAATAATGGCCAATGGCTCTGCAATCATATCAGCCAGCACCGTCGGATCCATTAGATTTGGAACCATGGGCTTGTGGAAGTCTAGCTTTTCTAGCTAGTCCTTAACCTGTTCTTTCACCACTGAGGGCTGCTCACCTCCTCCCCATACTCCCCCAGTGCAGCAGTCTGGGCGATGACCTTGTCTGTGAAGCATCTGTCACTAGGTTGACTCCCCCATTCATTGACGGTCCCACACTTACCCTGACTTTTCTTGTTGCTAACGTACTTGTAGAAACACTTCTTGTTACCCTTCACATTCATTGATAAATGCAACGCCAGTTTTGGCCTGCCTGATTACAAGCCAGCATGCTCGAGCAATATTTTTATACTGCTCCCTTGACATCTCTCCAAGTTGCCACTTCTTGCAAGGTTCTTTTTAGTGTTTAAGCTGATTGAACGTTTCACTTTTAAGCCAAGCTTGTCGCCTGCCATATTTACTAGTCTTTCTGCACATCGGGATGGTTTGTTCCTGAGCTCTCAATAAGAGCCAGCTTTATATTTAGCGTCCATGAACTCATAGAGTGGAGATCAAGTATTTCTTGAGACACTCCCTTAAGAACTCATAATTGAGTTTCAGTGAAATTTAGAGTGTCGTCATGGTGGTGTGCAGCCCGTAGCATTCTGGATGATTATATGCTCGGATGACGCTAACTCCTCCCACCACTTTTGCAGTTGCAGCTCTAATTTATTTTTTGCATGCTAGCTTGATCAAAGGTAGACTTTATCTCCATCTCCAAGTGCAGATATACCCTAAGTCTCATTGGAACTGAGCCTTGAGTTCTTCCGGGAGCGATTCTTGCTCTGTGTCTGTGCAGCACTTGTCACAACAGGACCCTGATCTCCACTGAGACCATAATGTTCTACTGAAATACCCTTAAGCATCTCAGACTCAGAGCTACAGCTGTATTTAAGCAACTAATTCCCATAGCAGTCAATAGCAATTTGGCATCGAAATCCCTTTGAGGATCTGGGCCTAAATTACTTTGAAAATGAGACATAGCTGTTTTTGAAATTTTTACCGTATAACTTTAGCTATTTGTGCTTCAGATTCCATTCCAGCCTCCTAATTAATTTTCTCCTTTCTTTCTGCCTGTCATAGTTTATGCTCCTTTTTCTTGGCTTCGCCATGCGAGAACTTCAATTTCCTAAAAGACCGGCCCCCCCGCCGGCTCGAATAACCTCTTGACCATGCCATTTCACCAGGCCACTTTACTTCTTGTCTTCCTGTCACCCTGTTTGAATGCTGATATTCACGCCTTCTAAGAATCTCATGCTCGACTCAAGTAGTCCCTCTTAGCCAGCCCAAAGGGGACAGTGGCATAGAGAACTAGAACAAGGTCTTCTTCCAGTTTTCTGGCCCGCGGTAGATGGGGAGGAGGAGACTTCAGCCATCTAGGTAATGGAGGGTCAGAGAACAGCTTGTAGTGACACTGGGATGCCTTAATACGTCCAGTAAGCCTCTGCTGAAGTCCCATATGCATGGCACTGTGGCCTGTGAACCCGAAATGGGTTTAGAAAAGCCAGAAAGATGCTGAGCCCAGGAGAGTATGTGTATGTGACGTGCTCCTTTTACGGACATTGGGGTGAGTCTACCAGATTATGCTGGGCCACTGGATTACCATTCTGACCCAAGCAGGTGTATCCACGGAGCAGGTTGTCGCAATCACTCAGTGTCCATGTGATAGGGAGGGGAGGGAGATGCCTTGACAGGAACCAATATCTCAGCATCCTCTGAGGCAGGACACCGGGAGACATACTGTCAAAGGCAATTTGCAGTTCCCATTTACTTCACTGTACTGTGTGGGGCCCAGCACTTGTGAAGACCAGCCACATGAGGGCTTCTGCTCTGGACTCAGCAGGTCAGCCCATCCAGACACCCTGGAGGCTCTGACTGTTGCATTATTTACCGGTTCTTCTTTCACTGGCTTGAACCAAACTGGAAATGAAAGCCAATACTGAGCCTTCTTTAACGTGCAACCCTACAAACTTCTTTTCACAAAGCTTCCACTAACAGGCAGTGAGCGTTTTACATACATATGTTGTACAGAATAACACAATAATCCCTGTGCACTGGGAGAGCAGGGCAAGCATCACAATCAAAGGCAAAATACACCGGCAATGGCAAGTCAAGAATACATTGACTTAAGTTGAGTTATTCTAGATTTCCGTTGGGACCACTCTGAACTGAATATAGGCTATGGAGACTAGTCTGATGTTTCTGAGCTGTCTCTCTATCTAAACTATTTTCCTGACTAAAGAATAATAATAAGTTTGTGTTAAAGCAGAAGACATGGTTTGTGCTCTGTCAGGTATGGTCTTGACTAGTAAAGGGGATGGTTGTGTTCTAGGCTAAGCCAAAGCTTGAGCTGTTACCGTGCATCTGCATGAGGAAAAAGGCCGAGTTTACATCAGGTTTAGCGAGCACATACCAGCTAAACCTAATCTAACGTCAACAACTTTTCCTAGTCAAAAAAAAGTCCAATGGCTACACGTAAAGCAACAGGTTTAATGTTGATCGAGCAGTGAGATGCCTCAACATCTACAATTTTCTCCTAAATCTGGGCCAGAAGTGTCAAACGTTGTGTCATTAGCTTTCTGAAGACGTGGGACAGTTTGCCACTCTGTTTGTAATTGACTTGTCCTTAGCAGACTAGTATTGCCATGACTGACCTGTGAAAATATAAAGGCAGCAGCTTAGCATGACGGATGCCATAAAGCAACCTGTCGAACCAACCATTCCCAGCCAGCAAGACCACCCGAAGTCGTAGTGGATCCCCAGGAATACGTCATGTAATATCAAAGTAGCTCTCTCCACATAGATATCCACTGCATACCACACGGAGCCGATCATGCCAAGGACACCTAGCCAAAGAACAAAGTCTGCTGAGAAACGCCACCACAGAACGCTCCCTACATACACGCCACACCAGACGCTCTCCTTAGGGGGGCAGGCTAGTCTCACCAGGGCTGCCAATCGAAAGGCATCAAATAGCATGAGTCAGACTCCAAGAGTCAGGAGGTGTTTTTTTTTTAATATTATAATATTTGAGGAGGGTAAGAGAAGGGGAGAAGGGTAGTAAAATCTTTATGACCCCTGGGCTGAAGGACCTGCCTTTTCTATCTCTCGCCATCTGCCTCCCCTACTACTGCCCTTTTTGTCCATTCCCTGTCTCCTTTGCTGCACCAGGCATCCGTCTCCCACTCACATTGTCCCACCACGCCCCCACCAGTCTCCTTTCCCCACCTGTTGCTGCAATTCATCTTCCCACACATTTGCCTCCCTTTCCCTTCCCAGCTTCCGACTCATCACAGTCTGCGTCTCTGCTCCTCCATTTGCCTTCACCCCTTAACCTCTTCCTGCCCCTCCAAATTACCCTTCACTCTCTCTGTCCCTCCAGCTCCCCCGATTTCCTTTGCTCCCTTGAACATTCCCTGCTCTGCATTCCACTTCACCTCAGTCTCTTTCTGGTGTTGTCCCTTTCCCCTACCCCCGACCAATTGCCTCTCCAGTTTCCTAACCATAGAGCACGAGGGTAACTATCGTCCTTTAAAGACAGTCAGGCTTCAGTTCCATTGGGAACAATGAGATACCATGGCCATCTTTACTAGGTGCATCCTGACTTTCACCTGTAGGGAAATGGGCACCATCTTGAATGAGGGCAGCCTGTGGCTTCTGCCCCAGTAGGTCAGGAGTAAGGACAGGCAGAAGAGTTGGCCTCTGGGCAAACTAACGAGCACAGCTGGTCTGTAATGGGTTGTCTAATTGGCTATGCTACATGATCAGTTGGAAGACTGAGCAGACTGGATCTGAAGCCCAGAAGCAGTGGTTCAGCGGCAGCTCAAAGCACTTGCTCATTGCTATGACAGCTATTATGGCAGCTGGTTCCCAGCCCTGCCCCTGCCTTGGTCCCAGCCCTGCCTCACTCCATCCAAACCACTTCTGACCCTTGTCTCTGTCAACTGGCCTCTGACTCTGATGCTGGGCTCCAATTTCTGGCTATTGACACCTGTTCTAACCACTAGGGCTGACACCTGCTCCAACCACTAGGCGTGACCATCGACATCCCAGTCATTGACAGTTTGAGCAGTCTCTCTACAAACAATGAGAGAATCAGAGCTGGACCTTGTAGGCGCAAGTTACCACCCTGCATATGTAGAATGCAATCCTGTAAAACTCAAGTCATGCCGCCTTGAACTCCAACCCTTGCTCCCCGCGAGCCTAAGCCCATCCTGCCTAACAAATGTTATGATGATCACAAAAAAAATTGTATGTGTCTAAATCAGACTCAGAGCCTACTTCTGCTACGCTCAAGGTCATACCCCACTGACCAAGCCCAAGTGGGACTGATTATAAGCCTGCTTATCAGAGAGTCCTTGGCTTGGGTGTCTTTGCTCCTGGAAAAATCAACACGCTTTCTGGAACACCTTGAGGTTTTCATCAGAGCTATGTGTGACCATTATGATCTAAGTCATGAGTGTATGGTCAAAGTGTTGCAGCAGGGATGCTGGCCCTTAGCTAAATATGCAGCAGAATCCCAATGCTTAATAGTAAAAACCAAATGGAGTAAGACTGTCCAGCAATATCATTTCCGGCCTGGACCATTTAAAAGATGAACTGTCATTTTGGAATCCTCATCTGGTTTGGATGCCTTCGTTGACCTATAGCTCAAAATGAAAGACCGCTTGCTCCTACCAGGCTACCAGATCTGGTTCACCACATCACCCATCCCTTCCCCATCACCTCAGCTGATGCCAGTTGAGCATGTCTGGACCCATTTCGCTGACTTGAAGAAGAATCAACACTGGTCATAGGGCCTCTGTCCGTAATGTGGCGAAACAGGAAAGTTCACATCAAGGTGCCCTGCCAAGTTCTGATCTGCACCTGGGTTAGGCATTGCCAAACTGCAGCCCCAGTAGCAGAGTTGGGCTGGGTTGGCACCGTACTCTCTTCCCACTAACCCACACCAACTCTCAGGTACCAATACCTCGGTGATGGACAAGCATTGTCCAACATATCTCCAGCTCCCTCTTTGGCTCTGGCGCCCTGCAATGCCCAACTCGACGCTCGAGTACTGGCGGAGTCAGTTGCCTCACGCAGTTTTCCCACGCACATAATAACCCCATCTAGTGCAAGAAGCTCCCAAATTAGCAGAAGACCACACCCAACAGATGGCTCCATTAGAGGCAATTTTCCGTTCAGGCTACCAAGGAATCCTTCAGTTTGGGCTAGTTCATGCATCTCACTCATCAGTTGAGCTCGTTGCCATGACCCACAGGGCCCTGATAGCAATCAGGCATGATACACTTTTGATTCCCTGTCTTGCAGACAAGCCTCTTCATTAGACCGAAGCCAGGGCCAGCAACCTGTTGTGGCTTACTTGGTCCTCCAAAGAAGTCAGAGATGAGAAAAAAGGATCCAAAGCCAAACTTGGCAACCCCTAGGATCTCACCTATGGCTCCAGGGATTCCTATTAAATATCAACCGATGGTTCAAAAAATAAGAAAGCAAACACCTCATTGCTGCTATGACAGCTCCATTGACCTCCAGCCAGAAGCAGAGGGTACCTTTGGGCTCAACTACTCCTTCTCCAAATGTGAAATACAGATAGTCTCAAAATAGCTCAAGGAAAACCTGCAGAAGGGGTTCATTCACGCCTCCTCATCCCCAGTGGGGATCCAATCATATTTCTGAAAAGGAAAGACCGTTCCCTTCAGCCCTGTGTGGACTACTGAGTGCTGAACAATATTACAATCCAAAACCGGTACCTCTTACCACTTATTAATGACCTGTTCAAAAGACAACACTCTGCCAAGGTCTTCACAAAGTTGGACCTCCACAAAGCTTACAAACTGGGAAGGATATGATTGGAATACTGCCTTCTGTACTGGCTATGGTCACTTTGAATATTTTGTCATGCTATTTAGCTTGTTCATCACCTCTGCAACTTTCTCTCATTTAATCAATGGCAGCTTTCAAGACCTTCTGGACCAGTTATCCTATAGACTCATAGAGTTTAAGGCCAGAAAGGACCATAATGATAATCTAGGCCATAGAAACTTCATCCACCCACTCGTATAATACACTCATAATCTGTAGCTGAATACTGAAGCCCTTAAAGCATAATTTTAATACTTACTTACATAATAATTACTGAGAATCCACCATTTACACTAGCTTAAACCTGCAAGTGACCCATGCGCCATGCTGCAGAGGACGGCAACAAACCGCAGAATTTCTGCTAATATGACACAGGGGAAAATTCCTTCCTGACCCCAAATATGGCGATCAGTTAGACCATGGTCATGTGGGCAAGAATCAGCACTCAGACACCTGGAAAAGAATTCTTTGTAGTTATGCAGTGACGCCCCATCTACTGGCACATCACCAACAGTTGGAGATATTTGCTACCAGCCATTGAAGTTTGGCTACGCGCAATTCATAGAATCATAGAATATCAGGGTTGGAAGCGACCTCAGGAGGTCATCTAGGCCAACTCCTTGCTCAAAGATGGACCGACACCGACTAAATCATCCCAGACAGGGCTTTGTCAAGACAGGCCTTAAAAAATCTCTAAGGAAGGAGATTCCACTACCTCCCTAGGTAGCCCATTCCACTGCTTCACCACCCTCCTAGTGAAATAGTGTTTCCTAATATCCAACCTAGACCTCCCCCACTGCAACTTGAGACCATTGCTCCTTGTTCTGTCATCTGCCATCACTGAGACCAGCCGAGCTCCATCCTCTTTGGAACTGCCCTTCAGGTAGTTGAAGGCTGCTGGATCGTGGGGGTTCATCCTGTGCAGATTTCAGAACCCCTGGTGTCTCTAAAGAGTAAACAAAAATAAACTTTCTCCTGCAAAAACCGTTAAAGAGCTTAAGACAGCACTTCGAGCTAGCTGCTCATCTCACTGAACTCAATGAGAGAGAAATGTCTTCCATCTCTGCCCAGCCTCTCCACATGAACATGTAGTACTTTCTTACTTCAGGTGCTTTAGAACAAACTAGCCAAGATAGATAGCTAGTCCCGACAGACAGGATGGATGACTGGGTCCATAGGATGAGTATGTTTCACATTCTTTTTAGGATTGATTAAACAACGTTCATTCAAATGTCTGATTCCCCTGCTGATGATGCAAGATTGTCTAGGTCTGGCATTTCGCACTCCTCTGATGGTCAGAAACTGTTGTCTAATTTCAAGCCTAATCTCACTGCTGGCTAGTTTATATCCCTATGTTCTTGTGTTAAGATTGTTGCTCCTTAAGTAACTCCTCCCCCGGATATTTAGCGCTCTCATGTATTTACAGAGAGCAATCATCTCTCCCCTCAGCCTTCTTTTGGTTAGGCTAAAGAAGCCAAGCTCTTTGAGTGTCCGCTCTTACATTAGGATTTCCATTCCTCAGATCATCCTAGTGGCCCTTCTCTGCATCTGTTCCAGTTTGAATTCTTCTTTCTTAAACATGGGAGACCAGAATTGCCCGCAATACTCAAGATGAGGTGTCACCAGTACCTTATATATAAGCGTACTAACACTTCCCTTTCACTACTGGAACTATCTTGCCTGATGCATCCTAGGACTGCATTAGCAATCTTCACGGCCACATCACATTGGTCGCTCATAGTCATCCTGTGATCAATCAATGCACTCTTCCTTTTTCAATTCCAAATAACAAATCCCCAGCTTGTAGCAAAAATTCTTGTTAGTCCCCACATGCTTGACCTTGCAGTTTGCACTATTCAATTTCATCCAATTTGTATTATTCCATTTTTCAAGGTCATCCAAGTCTGGTATGATATTCTGGTCCTCCTTCGTACCGGCAATACCTCCCATCTTGCAGCATCTGCAAATTTTTGTAGCACACTCCCACTTTTTGCGCTAAGGTCATTAATAAAGATGTTTAAAAAGATTTGTCCCATGACCAATCCCTAAGTAATTCTATTAGTAGCATCTCTGCAGCCTTAACGGTCACCTTTCAGTATGACCCTTTGCACTTTAACCACCTTTCAATTCTTAAATTAATCCCCAGCTCCTCCAATTTAACTATTAATTTCTCATCTGGAACTGTATCAAATGCCTTACTGAAATCGAGGTAAATTAGATCTACTGCATTTCCTTCGTCAAAAAAAAGTCAGTTATCTTCTCAAAGTAAAAGTTCAGGTTGGTCTGGCACGATCTACCTTTTGTTTTATTTTATGACAATGACCATTTTTCTCTATGTTTACAGGGATTTTTTTCTTTAAACATTTATTCCAAGATCTTGCATACTATTGCGGTCAAATGACCAGGCCTGTAGTTTCCCCAGTCACATTTTTTTCCTTTCTTAAAAATAGGAACTATATTAGCAATTCTCAAGTCATAGGGCATGATCCTATGCATGAAAAGTTATTGCTATTGGTCTTTCAATTTCATGTGCTAGTTTCTTTAATATACTTGACTGGAGATTACCCAGGCCTCCCAATTTAGTCCCATTAACTTTGAATTTGACTTCACCTCGGATATGGCAATATCTAATTTCATATTCTCATCCCCAATACCCACCTTGCCACTACCCCTATCCTCTTCATTATACTTAGCCAAGCGGTAGCTTTCCTTGCTAATCCAGCTCATCTTCCATTCCTGGTAGGCTTTCTGCTTTCTTTTAATCACCTATTTGAGATGTTTAGTCATGCAGCTTTGTCTGCAACCCTGCCTTATACATTTATTCTCCTTTCTTGAGATGCAGGCTTCAGATAGTTTCTGCAAGTTTGATTACAACTAATTCCAAACATTCTATACATTCAGATCATTGAGTTCTTCAGTCCAGTCCTCATCCCTTACCAATTCCCTCCTTTTTTTCAAGTTTTCCCTTTTGAAATTAAGGGCTCTAATTGCAGATCTAATTTTGTTTGTCCTTCCATTTAGTTTAAACTGAATTAACTCATGATCAGTCGAACCAACATTGTCCCCTACAACCAGTTCTTCTATAAGGTCCTCTCTACTCACCAATACATAATTTAAAGTGGCATCACCTCTTCTTGGTTCAGTTACTATTTGGTGAAGACATCTGGGAGCTAGCCCATCCAGGGAAATCTACATCCCACTAGTGTGTGTATCACTTGTCTTCCAGTCATATCTGGGACATTAAAGGCTCCCATAATCACACAATTCCCAGTAGCGGTTATTACAAACATTAAAGAGATCTCTATCATATTCAATTCAGATCTCCGGAGTCTATAGCACATCTCCATCACTATCCCAGGAGAATCTCTAGTGGCTTTCTTCCCGAGAGTGTTTTCGACTCAATTTGTCTCTGTTTTATCCATCCCATCACTTCTAATTTCTTGATAGTCTACCTTATCTTTAATATACATGCTACTCCACCATCTTTATCTTAATTTTTGTCTTTCCTGAACAGCACATACCATTTAAAACCTGTACCCCAGTCATGACTGCCATTCCACCTTGTTGTTATCCCCATAATATCTAGTTTCAGTCTTACACCAGTAGCACTAATTCCTCCATTTTGTTACCCAGCCGCCTTGCGTTGGTGTATAAACATATTATCTGTTTCTGCTTGGTTTCGCCTACCTTCCTCACCAATTGGAAACAATAATTCTACTTCCATTATTGCCTAGCTGACTGTTAGCTTCACTGGTATCCGCACTATCTCTCCTCACTGTCCATTCGCTTACCCACTGCTGTTCCTTTCTCCATTGCTGGGTCCTTTGTTACTTGCTTTTCCTCCCAGTCAATATTATAATCAGGCATGCAGATTACATGAGGATCTCCTGTCTCCTCTGAGTTCCTAATTTAAAACTCTCTTAATCATTTATGTCAACCTCTCTCTCAAAAGTCTATTTCCCGCCCTTCTCCGACGGAGTCTCTCCCATGAGAACAATTCTCTGTCCATTAATGCCTCCCAGTGGTCGAACATCCGAAAGCTGCTCTCATTGCTTGGGCCATGTGTTCATCATCATAATCTTACTTCGTCTTCATTCTCCGCCTCTAAGGACGGGTAGAATCCCACTGAAGAGCCCCTGAGCCTCCATTTCTTTAAGTGTCTTCCTCAGACTTGTGTTTTAGTGAGAAGTTTAAAGAGTTTTAGTGAGTCATCTTGTGTCCATCTGGGGCTCTGGACTCTGACTAGCTCCACTGACTCGTCACCTCTTCCTATAGGAATAGCTGCTCTTCTTTCTGGCCCATCTTTTCTGTTACTGTCTGATGTGCCCCAT